>NW_017256500.1:1565821-1600492 GCF_001594055.1 Mycetomoellerius zeteki
ACTCTCTTGAACGAGCTGGTATTTTTTAAATGGGAGATTATCTCATTTAATTGCGTCTATTTGAAATATTTAAATTGTACAGTTGTACTTTGTGCCCTTAATTAATGGTGAATTCGATTACTTGCGTTACAGTGGAATGGATTACTGCACATTAAAGGCTGCTTTATGTATCTAAATGCAGTGGCATAATATAATCAACTTTGACAATGAATAATATAATATCTGTTAAATAATGTAACGGTATCATTCTTGGGTATTTAATTGTTTACAATATGTGTATGCATTTATATTTAACTTTGCTAATTTTAGTGTATAGCAGCTATTAGTTACGCACTAATCTATTCTTTCTAAATTCTTTGAAGTAGAATCTCATTAAGAGTGAGTCAGTCCTGACAAAGAGTGGCTCAATTTTTAATCTTTAAAAACGAGATTTACTTTAATAGTTTTAGAGAATAGTATGATACAAGTGACATCGAATTTGTTATAAAAGTATAATGATAGAGTGATCAGGTTTTTAATACTTCTCGTAAATAGTTCTGAAAGAATTTATAACTGGTTCTTACGTTTGCATTTTGTTGTAATATTTCCAGGAAGTAAGTCTCAGATAAACTGGAATCTTTTGAACATAATAATATGGCGAGTCCTTCGCCGCAATCTTCACCCATGCCACCACCACAAGCACCTAGTCCCATGGGACCTCCACAACAGGCACCATCCCCATCTAATGCACAAGGCAGTCCAATGGGACCGCCGCAGCATCATCCTCATAGTCCGACGCAGGGTTATCAAGGTGGTCCACCAATACCACCAGGTGGACCACCTATGTCGCAACCGTCACAACAACCGCCACCCCAACAACAGAGTTATCCGCCCCACCTACAGCAGATGCCACCTAATATGGGTCCACAGGTATGATTACCATGATAACTATATCTATGCTCTTTTCTTGAGCCCAATTTTTTATTATCTGGTTAAAATTTGTGGTTAAACTTTACTTCATGTTTTACTTAATGAGCTTCAATCGTGACATCATCATAGATGAAACCCATTGGATAAAACATCAGGTTGAGCTTAACCATAATTTAATCAGAAAATGAAAAATCGTGTCTTAGTTATAGCAGAATTTGATGACTTGCATTACACTAAATTAATGTGTATTAAAAGCTACTATATAGGAAATTAGAAAAGTTAAATATAAAAGCATATAAGTATTTTAACTCTTCACTGGTCAGATAGGACTTTGAAGGTACAGTCGATATTTTGATTGTGAAGTTTAGTAGATAAATTTTTAAATATGTAAAAAGTAAGTAGAATACAAGTGAAATTCTATCATAATAAAAGCTCGTTAAAGTTTTCACAAGTATACAAGAATTTTTTTTAGATTTTTATACAGTCTGGAACAATATAAAAATCTATACTGAAATTTAAAGATCCAAGTCTGCTGACGGAAGATGCAAAATTCTATGTAGTCAACGCAAGTTTAAACATTTAAATATTCAATGATTTTATCATGTTATCATGTTATTTAACAGAATGTATATGTATTATTTCATTGTTAAAATTCATTATATTATGCCACCGTATTTAGATGCTTTGTACAAAGCAATTTTTTTTTAATGTACACTAATCTATTTTTAAATTAATTGTTGTACAAGTGACTGAATTCACTATTATTATTTATTTGTAATAGTTGTGCATGTATGGGCACAGGTTATGAGATAGGAGAGAAATCTTATTATGGTATTGATTGGGTTAAAAATTTAAAGTTTATTTACAAATACAATATGTATTTATTACTAATATTGTGAACACTTATTAATTTTAATTACTGAAATATACAGTAACTATCAGTGCAGAGAAAAGTACGAGCTATATCAGTCCTAAAAACTTTGTAAATCTAATGCAGCCTTAAGTCACGTTTAGTAATACTGTGTTTTTAAGTCTGCATATATATGCGTTGTTATACAGGGTGTTTCCAAATTAAATCGCAAAACTTCGGGAGCGTGTAGAGGAGTAAAAAACTAAGAAAAAAAGTCCTATAGACATATGCTCGTTTTTGCTCCGTTTCAGAGAAATCGAAAAAAAATGTTTACATTTCTTGCCATATCTAGCACCGACATATTTGATTACATTTTCCACTTTCTGTTATGAATTTGTCAGTCGCTCTTTGAAAGCCTTTAACAGTAGATGAATTTTGTCTTTTGCAATATGCCGCGTACGTATTCTAATAGTGAATATGCTGATATGGTTTTTGTATACGGTTTCTGCAACGGTAATGCTTTAAAGGCGGTGCGAGAATATGCACGACGATTTCCAAACAGAAGAGTGCCAAACCGAAGAGTGTTTATGTTGACATTTAATAGATTGCGAGAGACTGGAAAACTTTGTAAATCTAATGCAGCCTTAAGTCACGTTTAGTAATACTGTGTTTTTAAGTCTGCATATATATGCGTTGTTATATAATATGACGTTATATAATATATACGTTTAATGAGCGCTGCATATAGTATCAGCATAATTAATTTAAGTTTTTGTTAAGGATCTCACAATCGGCTTTCTTAATAAGATCCACAAGCTGTTGTGCAATTTGCTGATTGCATGCCGCTATAACCCTCGGAGTCATTAGATCTAGTTCTCCCCCTGTAAATGATAATTTTTTATATTAACAGAAGATTTACTGAGAGTTTCGAAGTTGGATTAATTGGAAAAATAAATTTGTAATAATGTGAAATTAAGTGCAGCTAATGACAAAAGAGTTATATTTACCATCGGTATCTATCACAACTCCACCTGCTTCTTCGATTATTAATTTCCCTGCTGCAACATCCCAAGCATCGATACCTTCAATATGATATGCCTCCACAGCTCCCATTGCTACGTAGCACAATGTGAGCGCTGCTGTTCCTAATGACCTTATTCTGAAAGAGAAACAATTTATTATTAATAGTTTTTGAGCTAATTAATATATATACATTAATATACGTTTAAAATAGCTTCAAAAAATATATTACCCATGAGTTCCTTGTACTAAAGCGTGCATTCTACTATATACACTAGCTAAATACTGAGGATCCTTTGCGAGCCATGGTTCCATAGCCACTAATGATTGAGATATGTCTGGAAAGAATAGACATATTATATATAATTATATATTTTTTTAAGTATTTCTTACATGTGAAAGTGAAGTAATTATTTGAATGGACAAAGCAAACAGACAGATTGTAGCTATGTCACGTTATAAAGTAATTGCTTTATGAAGGACACAACATTAACTCTGATGTCTATTAAAACCATTCATTCTGCGATTTTAATAGATAACCTTCCACTGGACCGTTAAATGATGAATTTCTTACACTCATTTTCAGCAAGGCCACCATGATATAGAAACACGTATAATAAATTAGATTTATGTACGTCTATGGTATTACATGCTTTATGATATATGCTATTGTATGCATGCTTCGAATATGAATATATTTTAAGTGTATAGAACTACTTACCTTTCATGTCAGAAGTTTTTATGGGCTTCCCATTAAGGAAGGCACCGCAATGTCTCCTCGCCGAAAAGAACTGTCTCATAAGAGGATTGTATATTATCCCAATTTCCACCTTTTTGTTTACTAGTAGCGCTAAAGAGATGCATGTATGTGGAAAACGGTGTACAAAGTTGGTAGTACCGTCTATCGGGTCTATTATCCACGTAGGGTCATTGGTTAGTTGCGGTAGACAGCCTTCCTTTGCTGCTGTTTCTTCTCCAATAAATCTGAAAGATTAAATCTCGTGACAATCATCTCGTTACTGACTTGTTGTTAGCAGTTGACCATTAATCACACTCTCTAAAACGTTTAGAGTGAATTGTCACTCTAAAAAGTGAAATCTCACTCTTAAGATTGAAAATTGAGCCACTTTTTTCAAGACTGGCTCAATTTTCACTTTTTAGAGAGAGATTCTACTTCAAAGAATTTAGAAAATAATAACTTACTTGTGCGATGGAAACTGTATCGACAATTGTTTTATTAATTTATCCTCTATTTTGCGATCATATTCTGTGACAAGGTCCCAGTCAATTCCCTTACTTTTGATATTCTTTCTGGTATTGATTCCATCTTCTATTATCTACAAAGGATAAAATTCTCTTTCAATTACATTTTCAATACATTTTGTGTAAATTCCTGTATTATTCAAGATCGCTTTTTTCATCACTGCAAATTATTAATTGTTTACGAATATTCCATAATCGAATTTTTTTTATGATTTTTTTACGGTTAATTTGGAATTTGGTTTTCTTTAGCAATAATATCATAATTTGTTGTCACTCTTTCTAATTTTTTTGTATTGCATGTCTTTATAGTTTAGCTTTAAATTTTATCTGAAAATGATGTATTTCCATATAAAATTGGTTACTGAATTTCCATGGAAAATTAAAGATTAGAACAGAGAAATATAATAGAAAAAAATATTTTTTAGTTGAAACTCACTCAAATTTCTCCTTTTTTCGGTTTTTCTATATTTTTTTGTGAATAACAATGAAAAAGATGTGATAACTGCGTTTTAAAAAAATTGAGACTCTGACTAAAAATATATTTTTTATTATTTTTTTTCTATTTCAATCTTTAATTTTATTACTTTTAAATTCAGCTACCAATTTTACATGGAGATACATGATTTTCTGACAATTGTATAATTTTCTCTTGTATTACGGCCGAAATGATCTCTTAAAAACTTCAAACGTGCATAAAAACACAAATAACTTGATATCACGGAACGGTACGCACATCTACGGTAGATTTTATCTCTAAAGGATATTTTGATTTTTTCGTACACTGTTCATCAAAAGTTTTCTGACACTACCAAAATTAGCATTTATCTCGCGAAAACATTTGCTGATATCTTGAACTATTGACTTTGGGATCTGTATTTTCTTTGCTATTTGACGAAGAACCTGTCTTTATGAAAAGCATTAACAACAGCCTATATTTCACAATCTAAAGTCGATTTCTTTTCCATATCTTGAAAAATAATTAAAAGTTTACGAGTAAACCAATTCCTATAAATTTGCAAAATACACTGCAGGTTTCCTCTAAATAATAAATAATTTTAATTATTATACTTCTGGAGATATTTATATATACCCTGCATCGTATAACAATTGAAAAATATTTGAATATATCTGTACAGGTCTACCAATGCAGAATTAAAAACTAATGTTGGCATTCTCGTGAAATATAGGCAAAATAATTGAAGTCATTATAATTGCTACATATAGCAATATACTTAAGTACATAGTTAATAGCTTTAAATATGTAAAAATGTTATTTATTGAACATTTGCTGATGTATAATGCATGTTATGATATTGAGACACAATTAAAGTCAGGACGTGTTCACGTGGCCGGGAATTTTTAACCGACAGTATATGTGAAGAAAAAGTTATTTTTGTTACACGGTATAATAGTGGCAAATAATTAATATAATTTTATAAATTAGAAAATTTATAATTGAAAAAATTATCTCATCTAATATGTAGTATTACTGAAACTCTCAAACACAGTATTTGATAATTCGATTCTTTTATTTGTATGTGAAGAAAAAATTATTTTTGTTACACGGGGTATAATAGTGGTAAATAATTAATATAATTTCATAAATAAAAAAATGTATAACAGAAAAAATTATGTCTAATACGTAATATTACTGAAACTCTCAAATGAAATCAATACAGTGTTTGATAATTCAATTATCTTATTTGCATTGAAATTTTACATTTGTTTACTAAACAAATATTAACCAGACTCAATCAATCTCATATCTCGCGTGACTTGGCATCTCTGAGCATCTATCTAGATATCGCGCTATCTCGAAATGTGAGTACTTGTCACTTATCTTATTTTTTTTAATAATAACTTTACCTTTCCTGCATACAGGGTCAATTCTTCAGCGATTCTGTAGTATTCGTCCAAATTATTTAGCTCGCCCATTATCTTCCCCAATCGTTTCTGTCCCTCTAGAATGCCGAATGCAAAATGATCACAGCACACTTACACAGCTGTTTCGTAAATTGCACTCGTCTTTTAAGTGGCGTTGACTGACTGATATATGTCGTGAGACTCCGACTGTTAACGTGCCAGATCGGATGTACGAATGAACGTTGGAGGTAGGAACGACCGAAACTTATCTTATGGCCGATGATCGCGAAAGTTTTATTCCGTCCGCAATATGACGTCAGAGCGCAGACTGGAAGGTATGTTGATTACGCACGTGCGTCGAAGCGAGTCTGGGGTCTACATCCTCATCACGGTTTTACGTACTTTCCGTGAAAACCGCGGTATTTTTCTCCTTCTTGCATTCGTTAATAGGTTCTATAATTAGGTGACACATCCTAATCTATGGATTTTCCCTGCGGGGAACGCTTTAAACTTTAAACCCTTACTCGTTCTTAGCGATCATTAATATAAACGTAGTGGAAGAAAACAGATTGTCAAATCACTTCTTTTGTTTCTAATTGCGAGCATAATTATAGAAAAATTCCATTCTTACGTTAATATGTAATTACCTATCTTTTTTAATTGGCTATTAGCTCCGAGGAAAACTATGTTTACAGAAATATGATCGAACATGAGGTTGTGAGAAAATAAATCATTTTATTCAGTTTAGATGGATTTATTAATGTCTACTTTATGTTAACAAATCAGATAATGTATTTCTACTTCATTTTCTAATTAATAATATTTCTTTGAAAAGATTAAGATAGTATTACTTTCTGCTGATCCATAATTTAATTCGAAGTCTACTGGTAGTCTACTGCAGGCAGTTGAATCATATATAACAAAGAAATTTTTAATTTCAATACGTATATTTTGAAACTTTTGACGTTATTTTGCCCTCATGTCTACACGTTGATCGGCTTCGCGGATAAGCCTAACAACATCGCGAGCGATTCTTTCGTTGCACGCGGCTACCGCACGTGGCTTCATGATATCGATCGGTTCGCCTGAAATAAGAAAAAAAAAAAGGACGAAGGATTAGTCAGTTAGTATAGTAGTCATTGGAGCGTAACGAAATGAAAAACGTGATCATTGGCGGTTGGAACAGCAAAGTCGTAATATAAAAATAAGCGTAAATGAATTGCTCTTACGCACTAGTTATTTTTCATGAAATTTTTAGGTCTTTTTCAAATGCGGTTACGTTTTATGATTAGTAGTTACGACTGTCAATTTAAACGACAATGCAGAGTATGACCGTATAAGTTATAATAACCTGTTATGCGGTCCACGACGACGCCTCCAGCTTCTGAAATAATCAATGATGCCGCGGCTATGTCCCACGTCGAAATACCAGGACCTTCGATGTAATAAGCCTCCACGATTCCAAGCGCGATGTAACACAACGTTAATGCCGCCACACCGAGAGTGCGAATGCTTCAAAGTGAAGTAAATAGTGCGAGAAGATACAGAATAAGTTATCTATCAATCTCGTTGTTATAGACTTACTTCTAAGACTTACCCCTGAGCCGCTTTGACGATGGTTTGGATCCTCTCCATCGTCTTCTCCCGTAGATCATCTACTTTTATGAAACCCGATTCCATGCAGACTAAAGCTTTCGACAATTCTGCGAAATTTCGGCATATATAACGTTAACATTTGCGAAATAAGTTCCTACACAATGACGCTTTCTAATTTTATCCTTGTGATGTATTTCTGAAGTGTAGTTATGATTTCTCTGGATCATTACCGCTACGCACTTACAATTAGCGTGTTGCAATGCAACTGTTAGCAAGAGTCGATCTATAATATATGTCGTTCTTTAACTTGAAGGTAAAGAGGTAAATAACCTGAGATACGATATATCTATGTATCTTTTATATTTTCTAACAGCAGGAGGACGTTGATTGTCCTACTTTCAATATTAATACAAAACTATTACATTATCTCTTTTATTCCGAGATATTTAGATATGTGGAACTAGTTAGAGCAGATTCTGTTACTGCGCAGGAAAGTATCATATGTCATCCTCCATATTCTTGACGTTTTGTCCACATCGCATATCTTATCAAATCAAATTACAGAGACTAGTTTGTTACCTTGTATTTTAGACACCTGAATCGGCTTCCCGTTCAAAAATGCGCCCCGTCCTTTTCTAGCCGTAAATAGCTGCTCGAGAATTGGATTGTACACAATACCAAGGACCATTTCTTTTTTAACGGCCAAACCGATGACCACACATGTGTGCGGGAATCCGTGGATGAAGTTGGTGGTTCCATCGATGGGATCTATGATCCACGTAGGAGCTTCAGTTAATTCTGGTAGGTCTTTGCCAGTCGATTCCTCTGCGATAAACCTGATCGTATAGTTGGATTAATTTTCCGTACTCGTGTATTATATCCTTTTTATCAAACGATACGGCGTTATCTGAGAAATGTCCACTACCTGTGATTTGGAAATGCTCGTTTGAGTCCGCCGATTATTATATTCTCTATCTGTCGGTCGTACTCGGTGACGAGGTCCCAATCGCCCAATTTCTCTTTGATATGTTTGAAACCGTTGATGGAATCTCGCAAAATCTTAAGCAATACTTAATATTTAATACGTCTTACAAAATCATTGAAAGATCGTCGAATACACAAAAGATAAAGAATGAGATAAATAAAACGATTATTATGTTCGATTATTATGTGAGATAAATGTTCTTTCCACATTTTGAAAACGTACAATTTATACTAGAGATGCGTATGATTGTGCAAAGATTTATGCTAGAGATCGCTTGATTTATGGTATTTCACAATTTGTACGGCGAATTCCATTTTCCTGTTTGAATACGGAAAAATTATTCACGGCGCAGAATAGATTCGTTTATCGCTCTAATCATTAGAAAATTTGAAAGGATTATTGCATCGCTAATAGGTTACAACATCATTAGGATCTTCTCTTTATTTTCTTTAATTCAACTTTTGAGAAATGACAAATAATTATTAGTTAAATAACCTTTGATATTTACTGTTTTTGATAAAATTATACGGTGTAGATCGATTTTACCGCTCGCAGAATGAATAAAAATTCATGAAAACTGACTAGGAATTGATTTCTGATTTTATAAAAGTTTTATTATAATGTTACGGAGATGACGAAAGAATAGGATGACAAACAACATAAATTTGTAAAATATTCTAGATGTAGATAGTTATCTACATATAGATGTCTAGACATATAGATATTTACATATAGATGTCTAGGCATCTCTTTATGATACGTAAGATACTCGGCTCTTAAAATTATCTAAAAGAAGATTTCACATCTGACATTATAAAAATGTCACATTTTTTCCGTTCGCGTCATCCTCAAATATGTAACTATGGAAGCATATATTATAAAGCAATGTTTTCCTAATGTCGTACCGGTTGACAGGCGATCATCTCAACGATATTGTTTAATATGTATTTTTAGTTTATTGATGCTTTGTTCGATGATCACGTGGAACATTCATTCTAGCTGAAGATGAGATTGTGCTTGCGATGTATGCTCACCTGGGCAGCCTCGCGCGTCACTTTAATAGCAGTTTCGTAGTACACGTCCTCGGTGTATCGTGCCATTTCTGTACAACCTGGTGAACGCGCGGCACAAACGTGCGTCTGTTTCGAACCTCGTCAGCAAAAGGCGCGAGCTAGCACTGTGTTACCCGTGTCTGCACCTTCTTTTTCACTCGGATTGGTTGCGCCTGCAGCAGTAGGTACGATCCGAGTACAACGATCGGCGCATTCTATCGGGTTTTTACCTCCTCGAGAGCTTTAACTCCATGAAAATCCCTTTAAAGGTTATAAATTTTTAACTGCTGCTACTCATCAACAGAAGAAAGTATTTGATAAATGCAAATTACTAATTTAGCCTATTCGTTATATGCATATGATATCTTTGATTGCAGTATTATGATCTAAATCCTTTAATCAACATGTCACGTTGATCTTTACAATGATGAGCTAATAAAACTGGATATAAATAATGCAGTATAAGAGGTGATGTCTATTCAAGACTATACTTGTCTTGTCTACTTTGTGAGATAACAATAATGCCATTCTAAAATAGACCTTGATTTTATATTCCGTCTGAGATATACTTAATTGCACGCACCTGCCATTCACCACAATGATATGAGATACCTCCCGACGACGCGATTGTTTTGTAAAGAGGATGGAATGATCAACGCTATCTCGCTGGTTTATTTCCCATACGATGTTTAAAGCCTCTTTCTAAACGATTTAAAAAATTACGAATTTTTAATAATACTATCCTTCGCAGTGATCCAGGAGATATCTCAAATAGTACGTCAGCTATTGTGCGTGTATTCACTTGTGATGATAGATAGCGATATAATGTCGTAATAAGATATGCAAATTTTGCGTTAATTGCCACGATAGGAACTGCAGGTGTTGCAAGTTTCGCGTCCTCGAGCGGTTTAGTGGTCAGACATAAATTATAATATAAAGTTTAAATTCAGTCTATTTCTGATTGCGTGATTTACTTGACTCAATCGTAAAACATTTGTAATAATTTACAAGATATAAAGCCCATAGCACATATAAAAACGTAAGGCAGTAAGACGTAAGCAATAAGGAAATCGTAACAGTGGATTCGCTACTGACCTTACGGTCTCTACTGTGATTGGTCAATTTGCTTACTGCTTACATCTTACTACTTTACGTTTTTGTATGTGCTATAGCTTAAGCTTACTTAAACTTATATTTGCTTTGCAATATATGTATCTGTTTTAACTTATGGCTTGTTTGTAATGTTTGTTTCATTAATGTCGTGATTATTCTGAGTTTACTAGAAAAATAAGGATTACTCTAGTAAAAAATATGTATTTCTAGCAAATCTGAAATATTGCTTGGAAGCAGAATCTCTCGAGAGACTTGATTTATAATTATGTTAATTTTTTGCTTGACTTATTAATATACACAACGTTGTTGATTACATAAATATTTTCTGAGTTGATATTATTGGAAATTATCTTTAGAATTTTATTATTATTTTACAATATTTTTCTGATTCGTGATTTCTGTCATTTCCTACATTTATTGTTTATGATTTTCTGCTTGCAGCTTACACATTTGTGTTGCGCAAGTACTTAATGTTCCCTAATGATTGACTCAATCTCTGTTCTGACTACATCTATGTTTCTATTTGCTTCAATACTCTTTTGCAAATATTTTTCATTCTAATTAAAATATTGAAACGTATTTATCTTTTATCAGAGAACTAAATCGAAATCCAGCATTGGCGTTTATTGGAATCAACACTTTTTTTACATTTTTTTTTCTTGACATACATTGTGACATAATAATGCTTATTTATTTATCCATTGCAATAGCTTAAAAAAAGGCGCACATCGCAGAATTCAATGATGCATTTGAAGGAGTAACCATTCAAATTATGTATATTATATATCGAAAATATCATGTACATTGAGATCATCTATTGCAATGAAAGAAATAGAAGGCAATTCATAACACGCGGACAGCAGCCATGAATATTCATCGTATACAATAAATAAAAGAATTATCGGGAAAGATTTTTTTCAAGACATCGATAATTAATTTTATTACCTTATCTTCTAATGTCAACATCTTATAAGACAGATGGCGTACAGAAATCCACTAAATTATTTTAATTTTTAATTCAATATTGTGATGTTTTCATAATGGAATAATTATTATGTTAATCAATCTATTAATTAAAAAATCGATAATAAATAGTATTAATTCAAAAATTAGAAATCTTACCAAATGTGTTAGAAAACTATTTTAAAAAAGTTTTACTTAATGGAAGAATAATTTAAGTGTCGATTTGGTGATGAATTACATGATAATTATTTAAATTAATATCTACCGCAAATCTCATACTAGTGGGAATAAATAAGTGTAAATGTGTGCATTATAATTTTTTTCACTAAGAAATAAGTGGTCTTGGATAACATGATCATTTATTATTATAGCCGCCTACAAGTTATGTTTCTTCTTTCAGTTTTTGAATAAATAATTCTATTTATATACTGACATCTTAATAATCTTTATAACAGAACACATTAAAGCAATCCTTTTTTCTAATATTACATTTTATATATCCTATCAGTAGATACAATACTAATATTAGTACAATACTAACACATTACCATGTTTACTAAATATCATAAACTTTAATTGTAAACGGTGTAATCTAAAATTTTAACACGAAAAATAATATCGATAATATCATGGAATAGTTGTTTTAATTGCATTTTACATAAAATGCAGTTTCGGGGAATAAATTATATCCTCAATAATAATAATATGAATTATTAGGCCGGTCGAAGCTAGATCTTAATTGCTTATTAAATAATTCAAATGTGAATTATATATATACTATATATGTACTTACATATATACCATATTTGTAATATTATTCACTACGCGCCGAAATTTCTCCGGACTTTTACAAACGCAGCTAAACTACTGAAATAATATCACAAATTAAATTTTGATGCTCAATAGACATTTTTATTCAAAAGATCTTAACATAGTAATAAATTTTATTATTGTGTGTAAAATATGTATATTATTATATTATCAATATCTTCGTACCACGTTAATATATATGATGAATGTTAAAATTTTATAATGAATTTGACAATAAATTGCTTTAAGTAAGCTTTGCAATAATTTTAATTTTATTCGTAACAACAACGGGAAAATTGATCCAGAGGAAAATTAATTATGCTAATTCTCATTTTACAACATTGCATATTGGTTAACACATTCGAATTGATCTCGTAGATATGACATCTGTAAGTGCGTCAATAGGACTTTTTAACAGAAACTTCTTTAGACTGATTTTTATAGACAATTTCCTTGTATTACATGATAAATATATGTTCGCTGCTGGAACACACCTTCTTCTTTTATACACTCAGCTTTTGAATGAATTAGCGTGAGTTATTTTTTGCCTTACGTCAGGTTCTTTTTGTTCTTTTCTTTCGTTTTTAAATCAGTATCAACGATTATTTTAGATACTTCTCGTGCTAAAGTTTCATTTGCCGCTGCAATAGTATTTGCCTTCATAATATCATAAGCACCACCTGTGAAGATGATTATAATAATTAATTTTGCAGTAATCGGACATCATCTACTTTTGCGTTTACTCCTTTTATTTAAGATCTTGTATTATTCCATAAGAAATCGCTGCTTCAAGTCTGATTTTAATCCTGCGCCTAATTCTGATAACGAAATCTAAAATTTCCGACTGTGATTATATAAAATAATTGTTTTTTTATTCATCATAATGAAAGTATTTCAATATGAATATATTTATCTATAATTGCTTTGCAAGTCAATTTTCTGAGTTTCAGTTTTGTTAATATTCTCTTCTTTTAGACAATAAATTAAATATTAGATATTTTAGGTAAATTTTTTAGAGAAAATTTTTTTTTACTATATTCGTGATTCATATCGCGACAGAAAATTTGTAAAATTTAGCCATATGTGTGTTTATTAATTTATTGTTTGCGTTATCGTACCATTTGAGTCAATAACAGTTCCACCCGCTTCGAGTATAAGCAGCATTCCTGATGCTACATCCCAAGGTTTAAGAAGCTTATCAATGGCGAAGATATCCAGAGTGCTATGTACGCCAGGCCCAGTGCAGCTGATCCAATATTTCTATTTCTGAATTGATAGAAAACGCATAGAAAGGATCTTTTTAGAATAATAGATATATAACACAGACTCTAGATATACATCACGGCTAGGTAAATACACATTACGTAAGTGAAAAAGACCATTCGGTCAAGGCGATTCTTCATACCTAATCATTTCTCTGTGAATTTATACAACTTCCAATTCAAGTTAACTGTACACCGATTATTTGTCGGTCTTGAATATATAATTATGTTTTACTTACGTCTGCGTCGCCTCGATTAAAGCGATTGCCCTGGTTACATCTTTGTCCGTTTTCACTTGTTTTATAACTGGCACATTGATCGCTATCATTGCTTGTTTTAGATCTGCAAAATATTTGAAGCAATGAGTATGCATTTCTTACAGGTGCACTTAGTGGCTTTCCCATCCGTCGCGGAATTATTACGGTTCTTCCCCCCGAATGAATCAACTGTGTGATTAACATAGGTAATCCAGAGCTTGCTGTTAAAAATAAATTGTTATTGAATCGAACATATATTTAATACAGAGTTTGCAAAATGGGAAAATACACAATGGAAATCAATTATGATGGATTGCAAAGATTGTGCAAATCGTATAGAATAATTACAAAATGATAATTGCAAAATGAAAAATGTAGCATTCTGAAATCTTTAACAATTGTTGTGAAAACTCGGCGAAAATTAATATTTTAAAAAATATAATATTGATAGTATCGCTTGTGCATTACCAGTGATGTTAGAGACGTGAATCGGCTTTCCATTAAGAAAAACGCCTTTGCCTTTTATCGCACTGTAGAACTCTGAGTTCGATGGATTGTAGATAATGCCTAAAACAAGCACTTTGGAAACCATCAAAGCTATGCTTATGCTGAAATAAGGAAACGAATGCATAAAATTGATGGTTCCATCAAGTGGATCGAGGAACCATGTTGGTGCGTCTGTCAATTCTGGCATTTTTTGCATTGCGGCTACCGTTTCTTCCGCGATAATCCTAAAATAGGAGATATAATATTTTAGCGAAATATTTAATTCCTTAGGTATTAATTGCAAATTAATAAAACATAATACGATCTTACGATACATATTATAGAATTAATTATTAAATTAAATTTAAGTTTGATTGTCTAATGATTTCCAGTTAATTTTTATGCGATTATAATTCAACTCACTTGTGATCAGGAAATTCTTTGGATAAGCCATCAATAAATATTTTTTCAATTTGCTGATCATAATTGGTTACAAAATCCCCTTTATTTTTGTTATATATAATTTTTTCGTCCTTGCCACATTTAAGTATCTATGCGGATAAATAATGCAAAATATATGATCATATAAATTATATGTGAAGAAGGAAGAAAGTTGGAAAATATTTAGGAAGATATATAAAATATTTGGCTAAAAATTGAGAACGAATGAGACTCGTGTACTGAGATTTTTTAATTATCTTCGGGAGATTTATGTGAAATATTAAATATTTATTCTGTTCTAATGATTTCATAAGTCGAATTTTTTTATCTTTAATCTTTATTACAATGCACAATGTAACAAAGTTGCAAAGTTTGACGAGAAAAAATATAAGCGAGATAGATAACAAGTGATGAAGCACAAAATTGTTGCTATAAAACGTACCAGTAGATAGAATTTAAGAATTTAACAAGTGAGCAAGAGAAAAGACATTACATGAGCATACGTACAACACACGAGAATTCACGTATAATAGTCACAGCATACTATCCACATACACACACAATCTACAACCCAAAGCTGAAGATGCAAAATGGGATTTTAGCTAAGCTGAGACAAAATGAGTGATGCGATAAACTGAACAGCTGTGATACAAAAGGAACAAAATTTTTTTATAAGTGCATTGTTTAAAATTATTAGCAAGGTAGCAAGCTATGTCATTTTGTCGTCATTTTAACATCAAAAGAATTCATTTTGACATAAGTTTGTTACCAGAGATAATTATGAGAGTAATTTTGTCAAAACCTATAATAATTCAAAATGTTTAGATGCCGTTTTATGAATGTTTTATAAGAATTATTTCAGGTTGTATCTTTATAAATCTTCTCACTTATTTATTTACATATGTATAATATACGTAATACAACTTTATCATTCAATTTTATCTCCCAAAATTGTGCAATCCTTCCGCTTATGCATGAGCTGTGACTCACCTTGCCAGCTTGCAATGTGAGTTCTTTCACGAAATCAAAACACTTCGCGATGTCCAGATCGCACGACATGATTGCCGATGTCGAGAAACGTGTCAGTACGGCTAATCGAATCCTCGTACTAACCGTTATAAATGAGAACTTATGCCTTACAAGTGCTCTTATCTCTGTAATTAATGATAGCGCAAATAACGCAGAGTTAAATATCAACATTCGAGAAAATTCGTGCGCGTATATTTTGTGCTAACTGACAGCTTGTTATAATTTATAAAAGACAGTAAAAGGCTTTCTAGAAACTTGAAGTTGATTCGTTAATATTAACGAATACATTGGCTACCAATGCTGGATCAATATTGGCTATATATGAATGTAGGCCAATATTTAACGAATACGTGTAAAATTGGCGTACATTTGAAGTCGCCTTTACATGCGTGTCATGATTTAATCATAAATAACAATATTAAGTAAGATGGGTGAGGTAAGATGAGGAAAAGGAATTCAACTCGTGGAATTTCATTAATTATATTACGAGCACAGACAAAGCAGTAGCTATCGAGCGCTCGTTGGAACAAGTATTTGAAATTTATGAATCGCTTACAAATTAAGAAACGTTAAGAAATCTTTTATATGAATAAAATAGTTCTTTCTTAAATACAACTAATTTTTAATACTACTACGTTACACATTAAACATTTCTACTTTAATTATACACGAATTATACCAATATATTTACTATGCATTTACGCCAGATAATTATATACGATATGTGTAAAATATTGTTTATCAATTTATGTATTTGAGATATTAGGAAATAAAGCGTAAATAATGTTACTTACTATTCAGTAACGTGCATATATATTTTTTTAATTCTGAAATAATTATATCATTATACTTTGATCAATATGAGAGAAATAGTCGAAGGTATATTTAATGTTATATTATTTGTATCTCGATCACTATACCGCCAGCCTCTTTGATTATAAGATTATAAACACCTGCAGCGACATCCCAGGGTATTAAGTTGTCAGAATGATATCCTTCAACAACTCCCATGGCAGTGTGACACTCAACGCTGCTGAAATTATTCCATGTGCTATCGAGACGAGAGCTTCTAATCTTCCTAAAATGATATTGCGAATATTCTTGATAGTCGCATATGAAGTTTTTAAGCATTGTAAAGAATGTTCAAGTCCTGGGAAAAGTAGAATAATATTATTATCGTTACGATATATATTGATTTATTTTCTGTGAAAGTCAAGAATTATAATAAAGATAAAATAAAAATAAAAAACTGTATAAATATATTGGACACGAAAATTAAAGTTAAGAAAACATTTATTGAAATATATACAGGCATACGCACGCTTATTTGATAGAGAATGCAAACATTTTGTCTTTGTTGCGAAAAATTACAAAACGAAAGAAAAAAAAGAGCGGAAATGATTAATGAAAAATAAAAAATGATACTTTACCTTCTATGCTCGAGCTCTTAATTAGTTTTTCATTGAAATACGTTCCATGGCCTTTTATGGCTGTAAATGAGTGTTCTAAAATGGGATTATAAATTATTCCAATCTCGAGTTCCTTATTCACAGCTAATGCAATTTTATGGAAAAGAATGTATAAAGTTCATTGTTCCATCAATGAAATCAATAATCCATATAGGTGCATTCGTAAGTTCTGGCAGATAATTGGAATAAATATTGTTTCTTCTTCAATAAATCTAACAAACATTCCAAAAATTTTTGTAAAAAGGTATTACATGAATAGTAATTTATTATGTAATTATGCTTTATTATTATAATATGTACACAAACATTAATTTATTCAATTTCATCAAATTTAAAAATTTATGTGTAGGAAATTTTTTTACTAAATTATCGATTAAAATCGCTTTGACTTTTTGATTGTATTGCGTCACTAAATCCCACACAATTTCCAGCTGTTGTTTCAATGCTCTCAGATTCTTGAAAAACATCACAAATCACCTGAAAATAATATTGCACATGTTTTAACGTTATTTCTGTAAAAACAGTAAGTGAAGTAATTTATTGACTGTTTTTTAAATATACAATTCATCAATTGTAATTTGTCTGACAACTTGTGAAATGAACCTTCAGAAATAATATGATATCTAACTAATTTTATTGCGCCTTGGAATATAATGAATTTTAATCAGTGAAGTTACATTAAAGACAATCTTTTATGTCTGGCAATCGATAATCTTTCCAATCATATGCAATTACAGAATATACATCCTATAAGTATAAAACATCTCTATAAATAGACGTTCTATATATAACGAAAAAAGAATTAAACATTTTTATTGAAAAATAATATTTATTTTTTTAATTTTAATATCTCAGTTTTCCTTAGGCTTTTATTATCACCTTTTCGAAAAAAATGCAACAAATTGATGATGCTTTACACAGTAAAAAAATTTGTGTATTTGTGTTGGAAACGGTCCACTCACGTTTGTGTTAACAGTTGTGTTAAATTTTTTAACATATTCGAGTGTTAATTTAACATAATGTGATTATTTAAAGATTTTTTGTGAAATTAATATTCAATGTTTCTTAGAGTCAAAATGACACAATTTATGAGTTAGTGAACAAGTAACTAATAAAAATAATGTTTTAAAATGTAAATTCTAAGACAAATGAATAAAATACATTTATGATATATTAATTTAAAAAAAAAACATGCTTCCACAGTTTATTTACAAACTGTGTCGATATTAAATACCTTTTTGGTATTCTTTTGCATAATATTTGTGTAACCTTCGGACATATTCATTTTATGTTCAATTAAAACTAAAATTTTGAGTGGTCCGTTTGGAACATGCCATTTATGTTAAATTCAATACATTTTTTCCAACTGTGTATGCTTATCTTTGGCTGTTTTCCTTTTAGAAGACACAGTCGACACAAGCCAACACAAGTGTCGTTCTATCTTTGTCTCTGAATGTCAAGGATAGAATGACGCTTATGTCGACTTGTGTCGATTTGTGTCATCAAATGGAAAGCAGTGTTTATCTCATTCTGCTCTATTTTTAAATAATTCTGATTTTTTTTTTCATGCAAAACGATTATCAGTAGCAGATATCAACTTCAAAGAGCCAAGTCAGTATTCTTAGTAAATTACAAGATGATAGTGTCATATTTACCTTTCCAAATTTTATCGTAAGATCTAAGACAAAGTCGTAGCAGTAACAGAGCTTCTCTTGAATAGACTTTTTTGTTAACCCGAATCCGAAATATCCCTCTTCTTTTACAAGTTTACGAATAACGTATCGCGATAGTATGCTCGCGATCGGCATTTAGGCTGCGTGCGGGTTGGTGAAGTAAGGGGCAGGAACCAAGCTGAAAAAAATCGGCCGAAATGTTCAACTAAATTCCAGCTCTGATTTAAAGTATTCCGCCTGGATTTTGCGAAAGTGTTCTTATGATTTGTCATCCCCACTATGAACTCGCGTTCACTTAACTTAATAGAAATATCGAATCCTCTCGAGTTCTTTTCCATTCTCTCTGCGATATGTTATGTCTGAAGAGAATTAAAGTTTTTATTACTAAATCCTATCACAGAAAAGTTTATCCTGGTAATGCTGTGACACGTTAATGTACAGATGAATGACAGCAATACAGCTTCGTAATATCTTTACCGTAACCCTATATTCTTAACTATAAAAAAAAACGATATTGCATAATATTTTAAAATTATTCGTTGCAGCTGTCGATGATCTTTTTCTAAATTTACGCTACGTTGCATTCGAGTGTTAAATTAGTATATCGAAGACATGTGTTCGAAAAGATAAAGAATATTTTTTGTACATATTTATCACATCACGTTTGGACATTTATGCAATAAAGAAAGTTTGGTGTAAAATATAGCCAAAATGCGTTAATTAAATTTTGTAGCGATTCGAAGGCACCAATTCGAAAATGAACGAACCTCGTTCATCATAGGAAATGTTTTGCAGGATAAATGGAAAGATATATAATCATTGTCAGAATTAAAAAGTATACGTGTTTGTAAAAACATTTTTACAGACACAATTATAAAAAATTTTAGAATTTTATAATTGTAGTGAAATCGTTACGTACTAAAAACATTAAATAAGCGTACTAGGATCAGATTTTAATTAAAATTTAATATACAGTTTTTATTATTATCGCAACAAAAAATATTGAAAAAATAAGATTATAAAGCAAGATTTTTTAAAAATTAAATAAAATTTCCTATTGATGAGTTGTCTTATTGAAAATGGAGGAAATTAAAAGGATTACAAAAAATCTTTATTTTTATCAAACGTTTCTATTATTGCAAGCTTATTGCACAATAATCTGCAAATAAAGTATTATTATATATTGTTTTGTTTATCAATTAATGCTTGCGATAGCTTGTGGTAGCATGTCTCAGGAACATTTAGTTTGCAACGTGAACAAGACGTGAGAGCTTAACTTGTACATGCGAATATAATTCGATTAAATAAATACATTTTAATTTATGTGCGCCACACGCAATCCTATCAGGTCTTACATGACTATGACATTTCTCTTGCACCTGATCCTATCGTTTACATGCAACTTTTATCAGTGTGATGAAATTAACCGTTACTGCCATTGTTGATTGAAACTGTATAACGGGTTAATCATCACGATATAAACCGCACACGATGAACAATGCAATGTCGATAGGACCTATATTGTTTTTGCAGATTTTTATCTGTGTTAACTTTATCTACCTCTGCAATTTTTGCAAGCATTAGAAATATGATTGTTACACGCAGTCTTTATTTAGCTCTTTTGTTTTTTTGTATTTTATTAAAAATATTTTGCCCATATCTGCATATTTTGTGTCATCACACATATCCAAATGTGTGATGTCTCTAGTATATATTTATACCGAGACTCTCTCTCTCTCTCTCTCTCTCTCTCTCTCTCTCTCTCTCTCTCTACCGTGTCTTCAGATTAAAATATATTAAAGAGAAAATTGTGAATTAATTACCTAAAAATTTACATTTGATTTCCACAAAAATATTCTTGATTATAAATATTGACTTATATGGGATTTTCTCTTTTCTTACAGAATCAAGGTGGCCCAGTTGTACCTACCTCTCAAGGTCCCGGAGGAACAATGGTACCTGGACAAATGGGTCCAAATGGACCACAAAGTGGATCTCATATGATGCAAAGTGGTCCCAATCAGATGGGTTCTAATGGACCCGGACAGATGGGTCCTGGTGGACAAATGGGACCGGGTGGATCCGGTCAAATGGGTCCTGGAGGACCTGGACAGATGGGACCAGGAGGCCCAGGACAAATGGGTCCAGGGGGTCCTGGACAAATGGCTCCGTCACATATGGTACAAGGTGGTGGTCCTCCTGGTGGACCTCATATGAGTCAGACTGGACCAGGGCAAATGGGTCCAACCAGCGGACCTGTTCCAGGATCTCAAATGGGTTCTGGAGGTCCTCAAAATTCTCAAATGGTTCCCGGTGGACCTGGGCCTGGCCATATGGGTGGTCCTCCAAGTCACATGAATACAAGCGGTCCACCAGGACCAGGCCATATAACTCCTGGTGGTCCTCCCGGCCATATGGCTGGCGCAGGACCTCCAGTATCAGGACATATGAACGCTAGTGGACCACCCGGATCAGGACATATGAATGCGAGTGGTCCTCCTGGACCAGGTCACATGAACACAAGTGGACCTCCTGGGTCAGGTCATATGAACAGCGGACCACCGATTCCAAGTCACATGAACGCGAGTGGTCCACCAGTATCTACACACATGAATGCGAGCGGTCCGGGAAGTCATATGGGTCCTGGTGCTCCTGGTCAAATGCCCACAAGTGGTCCTGCAGTGCACAGTATGGGTCCAGGAGGTCCGAATCAAATGGGCCCGAATGGCCCGAATCAAATGATGGTGAACAGTCAAACACAAATGGGGCCTAGTGGACCGATGGGTCCCGTTGGGCCAACAGGACAAATTGGACCAAATGGGCCTGGACAAATGGGTCATAATGGACCGTCACAAATGGGTCCAAATGGACCTCAAATGGGCATGGGCGGTCCACCTGGACAAATGAGTATGAATGCGCCAGGCGGACAAATGGGTCCTGGTAATCAAATGGGACCTGCAGGAGCAGGTAATCAAATGGGACCAAGCGCACCAGGTAGTCAAATGGGACCTACCGGTCCAGGTGGACAAATGGGACCAGGAAGCGGTCCCATAGGTCAATTAGGACCGAATAGTCTTGGACAAATGGGCCCTGGAAGTGGTCCAGGTAGCGTACCAATGACAACAAGTAGTGGACCTGTTTCTATAGGACCTAATGGACCTACCGGAATATGTGTAATGAGTGGTCCTGGTGTACAAATGACTTCTAGCAGCGGTCCCGGAGGGCAAATGGGCGCAGCAGGTCCTGGAGGCAGCTCTGGAGGACAAATGGGCCCAGGAAACGGTCCTGGTGTGCAAATGAATGTCGGAAGTGGACCTGGCGGTCAAATGGTGCCCGGAGGCGTACCCGGACAAATGGGATCAGGCAGTGGACAAATGGGACATGGTGGTAGTGGACCTGGAAGTCAAATGGGACCAGGAAGCGGACCTGGTGGACAAATGGGGTCAGGCAGTGGTCCTGGTCAAATGGGACCAGGCGGACAAATTCCATCAAGTGGTCCAGGACAGATGATGCAAGGAGGTCCGGGTGCTCAAATGGGCCCGAATGCTTCGAGTAATCAAATGGGTCCTGGTGGTCCGAATAATCAAATGGGACCGTGTGGTCCAAATAATCAGATTAGTCATACAAATGCGAGTGGGCAAATGGGACCTAATGGACCCAATGTTCAACCTCCTACTACTCAAATAGGTCCTGGCAGTCAAAATCAGGTTCAAGTTCCCGGTAGCACAACACCATTAGGATCAGGTGCTCCAGTAAATCAAATGAGTCAAACTGGAAGTGGACAAATTGGTCCTACTGGACCTACAGGACCACCCGGATCAGGACAAGAGAATCTGAATGCGCTTCAAAAAGCAATCGATTCTATGGAAGAGAAAGGGTTACAAGAAGATCCGCGATATTCTCAATTGTTAGCCTTAAGAGCTCGTCAAGGCAGTGGTATGGGGGATAAGCAAGCCTTCAATTCACAACAATTGCAACAATTACGGTATATAAATTCTGTTATAACAATTGTGTGTTATATATAAATTATAATTTTTAAGATATGAAAATTATGGAAAGAGAACAATTAAAAGGAAACATAGAAAACTGTATAAATATAAATTGAATGTAAGTACGATTAAAGAAACGATCATACAAATATTTTTAAATTTTAGCCGATTTTAATTTTCTAAAATAATAATTAGATTGTTATTTTATACATATTTTTAATATGTTTATCTTAAAATAAGAAATATGTAAGTATTTTTTCTACATTCCTTTTTTTATTTTGCAGTCTCAATTTTTTTCACATTCTTACAGAGCTCAGATAATGGCATACAGATTGTTAGCAAGAAACCAGGCTGTACCTCAACAGGTTGCACTAGCTGCTCAAGGTGAGTTTTTCAATATATCCCATATATAAGCTTATAAGCTCTGGGTGACTACTCTATCTTTTGTATTGCTTTCCGCCACATAATTTATTTTGCTTATTTCAAATAGAGCTTTTCTAGTCCATGTTTGTTTTTCTATTTTACATCATTTGCTTTTTTATACGTTGTTTTAATATTACAAATCTACATAAAATTAATGACTTATTTTTTGAACATTATATATCATTTATAATGCATTAGAAATTTGTATACGCTACTGTTATATAATATTTTATTCTAAATGCTTTTTATTTTCTGAATATACATTATGTTAAATACTTTTCGCTTAACTTCTATTTCTGCTCAGTAACTTTATGTATTATATATTGTGTAATTACAGAAATTATGCTTACTGATTGTAATATTTAGTATATAATATATAATGAGTGTGAAACAAGACAAATGTATAGTGGTACTTACAAAAGTAGGGTAGAATGATCCTGATTTAAGGCGGATTTGATAGGTGGCGCGCCTCCTCCTCCAGGGATGAGTCAACGCCCCATAGATCCGTCTCAAGGCCCTGTTACAACATCTGGGCCACAAATACCAGGTCCGAATGTTATTGGTCCCACAGGTGCTCCCAGACCAGGTTGTCAAACGCCGCAACAACAGCAACAGCAGCCTCAGTCCGGCGCTAAGGCTAACAGAGTAACAAGTGTAGCAAAACCTGTAGGATTAGATCCGTTATTAATATTGCAAGAACGAGAAAACAGGTAGAGACAGGACAAATAGTATTAATGCGTGATAAAAGCCATACTTTCGTAAAAAAAAAAGTTAGTAAAACATAAAAAATTTAATGCTTGGTAATAGAGTTGCAGCCCGAATATCGCTTAGAATGGAGCAACTTACCAATCTACCGACAAATATGCCAGAAGATCTTCGTATACAAGCTCAGATCGAATTGCGCATGCTAAGAGTACTAAACTTCCAGAGACAATTAAGATCAGAGGTACTGTAATTAATTAATTTATAGATTTTCCATTTTATATGAAGTTAAGAAGCTCTTATTTATTCTTTTTAATACTTTCGATTCTTTTTTTATAGATTATAGCATGTACTCGAAAAGATACCACTTTAGAAACTGCAGTGAACGTGAAAGCTTACAAACGTACAAAACGGCAAGGATTGCGTGAAGCTAGAGCTACCGAAAAATTAGAAAAACAACAGAAATTAGAAGCAGAACGTAAACGAAGACAGAAACATCAAGTAAGAGTTTATTTAATTATATTTAAATTATGAAATTTGAATGTCATTATATAGTATTATCATTAGCAAAATTATCGCTGCGAATAAACGAATACACATTTATGTTTGCAGGAATTTCTTAGTTCTGTATTACAACATGGCAAAGACTTTAAAGAATTTCATCGCAATAATGTCGCAAAATTGGCTAGGCTTAACAAAGCAGTGCTTAACTATCACGCGAATGCTGAACGAGAGCAGAAGAAAGAACAAGAACGCATCGAGAAAGAGCGTATGCGTCGTCTTATGGCGGAAGACGAAGAGGGTTACAGAAAATTAATTGATCAAAAGAAGGATAAACGCTTAGCATTCTTGTTATCCCAAACCGATGAGTATATCAGTAATCTTACAGAAATGGTTAAACAACATAAAATAGAGCAAAAGAGAAAGCAAGTCGAAGAACAAAAGCGTAAGAAGGTAACGTAAATTTAAACACTAGCTATTATTCTTTCGCGCACGCGCGTAAAAAAGTACTTATAATATTGATGGAGTTTTATGATCATGTAGAAAAAGAAGAAATTACAAGATAGTGAGAATGCTGAAGATGGCGGAGCCAATGATGATACTCGTATTGGTGTAATAGAAATAGCCACTGGTCGTACATTAATTGGCGATGAAGCACCGTTAATGAGTCAATTATCAGCATTTTTAGAGGCTCATCCCGGATGGGAGCCAATTGAATCAGATAGTGAGGAAGATGAGGAGGATGACGAAGAGGAGAATGGAGAAAGTGAGAGTGATAAATCTTTAGTGATAGAAGATATGACTTGATAGTAAATATTTAGTCTTTAGGTTTGTGTGTAGATCTTTTATAGACTTAATGAAATATTAATTAAATAGGCAAAGATAAATCAATGGGTGATTCTGAAGAAGAAAAAGTAAAGAAAACAATACATAAAGCGAAAGTGGAAGATGACGAATATAAAACAGAAGAACAAACATACTATAGTATCGCTCATACGGTTCATGAGGTTGTTACTGAACAAGCAAGTATTATGGTGAATGGAATGTTGAAAGAATATCAAATTAAGGTATTTTAGTTACTTTTTTAATATAATTTTAGTTTATAATATATTTTAAACATATATAAACTCACATTTCTTTATGACTGAAAGAGCTTAATAAATGCTTTCAGGGTCTGGAGTGGTTAGTGTCACTGTTTAACAACAATCTGAATGGTATTTTGGCAGACGAAATGGGTCTCGGTAAAACAATTCAGACTATTGCTTTAGTAACATATCTTATGGAAAAGAAGAAAGTTAACGGTCCATTTCTCATCATTGTTCCTTTATCGTATGTTTCTTTCCTGCTTTTAAAAACAAACGATTTATTTAAATGATAATGTTAATATATACTTCTAGGACATTATCAAATTGGGTTCTTGAATTTGAAAAATGGGCACCAAGTGTTGTCGTAGTGTCGTACAAAGGTTCTCCAGCTGGTAGAAGAACGATACAATCTCAGATGCGAGCTACAAAATTCAATGTTCTTTTAACAACTTATGAATATGTCATAAAAGATAAAGGTGTATTAGCCAAATTGCAGTGGAAATATATGATCATTGATGAAGGACACAGGATGAAAAATCACCATTGCAAACTTACCCAAGTGCTGAATACACATTATTTAGCTCCTCATCGACTATTGTTAACTGGTACACCATTGCAAAATAAATTGCCAGAACTGTGGGCTCTTTTGAATTTCTTGTTACCTTCAATCTTTAAATCCTGCAGTACATTCGAACAGTGGTTCAATGCTCCTTTCGCAACCACTGGCGAGAAGGCAAGTATTTTGCATAAATATTTGTTAATACAACTCTATTTAACATTGTTGCTATCTTGCTTAGGTGGAGCTGAACGAAGAAGAAACTATTTTGATTATTCGTCGTTTGCACAAAGTATTGCGGCCTTTCTTATTGAGACGCTTGAAGAAAGAAGTAGAATCGCAATTACCTGATAAAGTGGAATATATTATAAAATGCGATATGTCTGGCCTACAGAAAGTTCTTTATAAGTACGTAAATATATCGTCTGTGCTTAATTTCATTATGAAACTAATTTGTATAGCATAGTATATAAACAAAAATTTTCTGCTAGGCATATGCAAAGTAAAGGTGTACTACTGACAGACGGATCGGAAAAAGGAAAGCAAGGAAAAGGCGGTGCCAAAGCTCTTATGAATACAATCGTACAACTGAGAAAACTATGCAATCATCCATTTATGTTCCAAGCTATAGAAGAGAAATACTGCGAACACGTAGGCACGCAAGGTTCCGGTGTTATTACTGGGTACGTATCTTGACAGTTTTTGAACGTTTTATACATGAAACATAAAACATTAAAATAAAATTAATAATAACACAATCCGTAAAGGCCATACGAGTCACGGGCTGATGAAGGTGCCAACGATTAATTTCAATCTTAATTAATCATTAATGTGTAGAATCCTCTTTATTGAACGTTTCGACTCACTTTGGAGTCCTCCTCAGCAATACATATGTGTAATTAATATGTTAAGTATTCCGTCAACATGAGTCACTTACAGGTTCCCGACTGTAGTGGATCCTGATTAAAATATCAAAATTAAATTGACATATCAAAAGAAAACCAACAAATTTTTTAAAGTAACTCACCTCAAACGGAACATTCAACATGTTTCATGAGCTTTGTAAGTTTATATTAACAACCATTAAAACTAATCTTCATTATATACATTTAATTTCAATCTCACATCTCCAGATAACGTAACGTGTTTGTCGAACATTTTATAATTTATAACGGGCAACCAAGACACAAAACAAAAACAATCGAGATAGAAAAGCTAACTTATACTATTCGCTATATATTAGTCATAAATCATGTGTGTCAAAGATGTGAAAAATACAAAATCTTTTGGCTAAAAATTAATTAGTCATTTCACATAACATCGTCGTATATGTATGATGTAAACCTTCTCTGTCAGAACGCAAATTCAATCCATTTTTTTGCATAAGAATGTGCGCTTTTTCAGAAATTAGTCTTTTATTCAATATTCTCTCACGATCCAGAATTTGGACGTTCTCCCAATCAAAGTCATGATTCAATTCCGTTCTGTGATTCGTGATGACAGACTGCGAATTGGTATTCCAATTGATATGATTCCGATGTTCCGTAATTCTCGAGATCAATTTTCTACCCGTTTGTCCTACATAAGAGGCATCACAGTCTTTACAAGTTATTTTGTATATTACATTTTTATTTTGATTTTTGGGGAGAACATCCTTCTGAACCTTGATGAACCTACTCAATTTATTGTTACTATAGAACGCAGGTCTTAAGTTTTCTTTTTTGCAAATTCTTAAAAAATCCTTCGATGTATTATTCGTATACGGAATTAAAAACCAAGGAGTTCCTTCATCCCTTTCAGAATCATCATTCTTGGACTTAGAATCTTGTTCCATCCGACCACGTCTCGAAAATAAACATTTTAATCTTAGAGAAATAGTGTCAAAAATGAACTCAATTGGATAGTCATTCCTTAACAGCGTATTAATAACTAATTTAATGTTCTTATAATAAAATTTTTCTTCTGATAATAAAATAGCTCTATCAATCATTCCAAAAACTACACCTCTTTTTTGTGATATTGGATGTGAAGATAAGAAATTCAAATACCGTCCCGAAAAAGTAGGCTTATGGTACCAATCACATTCTAACATTCCGTCATTCTTAATTATTGTCACATCCAAAAAATTGATACTCTCCCCACCAATTTCCAATGTAAACTGAAGTCTATTGTGTACTGCATTGAAAGCAGTCAAAATCTGTCCTATTGTCTCAACTGGAGCCGCCATTATAATATCATCAACATATCTGATATAGAATGGAACAGGAAATTCCAATTTGCCTAACACCTCTGTCTCCAAATCCTGCATCACAAGGTCTGCAATGATCGGAGAGAGAGGTGACCCCATAGGAGTACCAAATTTTTGCTGATAATACTCATCATTGAACGCAAAGAAAGTTGATTCTAATACTAAGGATACGGCTCCAATAAATTCTTTTTTAGGAATACTAATACCTTTCTTAATTTTATTCCATCTTTTCTCTATGCTCTTAATCGCAAAATCAATTGGAACATTCGTGAACAATGAAACTACATCTAACGATATTAACGAAAAATTCTCATCAATTTGAGTCCCCCTTAATTTTTTTACTAATTGAAAACTATTGTCTATTTTGCTAAAAGGCCTCTCTACATTTTTAGATATTATTTCGTGTAAAAACGAAGCCAAAGAATACATTGGACTGTCTAAGGACGAGATTATAATTCTGAAAGGCGTTCCCTCTTTATGAATCTTCGGTAGCGCGTATGCTCTCGGTAAAATTCCGTCACTACTCCTCAATTTTCTATAGGTTGGTTCAGAAATAAAATTCTTCGATTTCCATTTTTTTAATAATTCCTGAACATTTTTGGCTAATTTGTTAATCGGATTTTTAGTTAATTTTATATATGTTTTTTTGTCGTCTAACATTCTAGTGATCTTATCAATGTAGCTATCTTTATCTAATGCCACTGTTGTATTCCCTTTATCAGCTCTTGTGAAAATTATCTTCGGGTTATTTTTTATGAATCTAATCGAGTCATTCATTAAGCCAGAAACTCTCCTTGTAATGGAATTATTGATTATCGGCGATGTTAACAATTTTTTTAAAATTGAAATTGACAAGTTCCTAACTTTCAAAATATTAATTGTTTTCGAAAAATTAAAATTGTTTTCTATATTCTTAATGAAATCTATTAATGTGTTCTTCCGATAGGAAAAAGGTAAAGAAAAATTTTCACCTAGTTGCAACAATAATTGTACTTTTTTAGGAATATTCCTACCAGACAAATTAATGAACCAACCTTCTTTCAAACTATTAAGTGATGAGATTGAAGAGACACCCATGAATTCTTTGGCTTCAATTATTCCCTCCAATTGTTTTTTAATTTTATGTACTCCCGTGCTTAGACCGCTATTATTATCTATCTCCTTGTATTGAATAGGTTTAATATTCCTGTATTTTCTTTCTTTTTCTTTATGGAAAAGCCAATCAAGTTTTTTCCTCAATTTAATCTCTTCAATTTTGAGGTGTTTCTGGAATGTTATCTCCTGCTTGACAAAAAAACGACTGCAAATGTCGATTGGAATGTGATTCATTATTCTCCTCCTGAGCCGACAAATTTCTTTTTGTGAATGATTGATAGATCTATAAGCATCATTGAGTTCAATTTTTAAAATTCTAACAATGAATAATCCTTTAAAATAGTTGAATTTACGTAAAGACCGAAAATGAAACATATTAAGTTTATAATTTAATAATTGGCGTAAATGTTGTGGAGTTAAATTACTATTAATGCATGCTCTAACAAATTTGATGCGCATTTTGTTCCTAATAATTAACTTATGATGATTAATCCAAAGCTTCATGAATTCAACTGGTATCAAACCAAACGTAATACATATAAATTTAAAAAAACTTTAAAAATGTTTATAAAACATTAAGTTTTTATTTGTTATTAGGCCCGATCTATATCGTGCATCTGGAAAATTTGAACTTCTCGATCGTATTCTTCCTAAATTAAAGGCTACGAATCACAGAGTATTACTGTTTTGCCAAATGACTCAATTAATGACAATTATGGAAGATTATTTAAGTTGGCGAGGATTTATGTATTTACGATTGGATGGTACAACGAAAGCGGAAGATAGAGGAGACTTATTAAAGAAATTTAATGATCCTGGTTCGGAATATTTCCTTTTCTTGCTATCCACACGTGCTGGTGGTCTTGGTTTAAATCTTCAAGCTGCTGATACAGTTATTATCTTTGATTCTGATTGGAATCCTCACCAGGTACGTGATATTAATACAAATTATAATAAAGAATTAATGCGATATTGAACTTGAAATTGATTTACATATTTTTACAGGATTTACAAGCTCAAGACAGAGCACACAGAATCGGACAGAAGAACGAAGTGCGTGTACTCCGATTAATGACTGTTAATTCCGTTGAAGAGCGGATATTAGCAGCAGCTAGGTATAAATTAAATATGGATGAGAAAGTTATTCAAGCTGGTATGTTCGATCAGAAATCCACTGGTTCTGAGCGACAGCAATTTCTTCAAAGTATTTTACATCAAGACGATGCCGACGATGAGGAAGAGAACGAAGTACCCGACGATGAAACCGTAAATCAAATGATTGCTAGGACAGAAGGTGAATTCGAAATATTCCAGAAATTAGATTTGGAACGGCGACGTGAGGAGGCCAAATTAGGTCCAAATCGCAAATCACGACTGCTAGAAGAAGCTGAATTGCCCGATTGGTTGGTAAAGGATGATGATGAAGTAGAAAGATGGACCTATGAAGAGGATGAAGACAGATTCCTTGGAAGAGGTTCAAGGCAACGTAAAGAAGTTGATTATACAGATAGTTTAACCGAAAAAGAATGGTTGAAGGCGATTGATGATGATGGCGCCGAATATGAAGAAGAAGAAGAAGATGATAAAAAGAAAAAGAAGACACGAAAACGTAAGAAGAAAAGCGAGGAAGATGATGAGCCTATGCCGAAGAAACGAAGAGGTGCCGGATCTTTGGTCGATCCGAAAATGAAACGGGCTATGAAAAAATTAATCACATTAGTTGTTAATTATACCGACAGTAGCGATGGTCGATTATTGAGTGAACCTTTTATGAAATTACCTTCACGAAGAGAATTACCGGACTATTATGAGATTATTAAGAAACCTTTAACTATTAATAAGTTATTGCAGAAAATCGAAGAGGGCAAAGTAAGTATTTACTACATCCTTTCTTGTTTTCTTTGGATATATATCTATAATTCAATAATTTTATCTTTTCCAGTATGCTGATTTAGACGAGCTTGAGAAAGATTTCATGCAACTTTGTAAAAACGCTCAAATTTATAACGAAGAAGCATCACTAATTCACGAAGACTCGATAGTGTTACAATCCGTTTTTACAAATGCGCGTCAGCGTCTTGAAGAGGAAGGTAATAATTCTGATGGAGATGATAAAGGTATAAATATTTTATTATGTTATTATATAATTATTCAGCAAACGCTAAATTTTCTTTTTTTTAACGCTTTTTTCACATATTTTTTATTACATAGATGGCGAAGATGGCTCGGATGCGGATTCTAGCGTAAGAATGAAAATTAAACTAAAAGGAAGAAAAGGTGAAGCAAGAGGCGGTCGTAGAAAGAGAGTTACTAAAAAATATATATCTGACGATGATGATGATGCTGACGATAATTAAGAAGTAGTGTATTGCTTCTTGAAAAAGCTATGGGAAACATAATTTAAATATTTAATCGAATTATTTCAACTATGTTACATCTTAAATAGCAGAATCTTATAAAAGTACAACAAAGAATTGTATGTATACAATTTGATTATAGCAGTAAAATATTGCTATATTACTGTAAACTTTTAATGTGTTGTTAACTTTTATAATTAGTGAACTTATTGATAAATTGACGAATGTTATCGTAAGTCTATTTAGATATATTGTATCTCGATACTGTAGTAACAGACATGATGTGTGGTAATTTTTATTTCGGATAAATTTGCGAGTAGTAAACAGCTATGACCTATGACATATTGTACAGAAAAAAGATTAGCATTAAGATTTATTTCGGATATTGTTTCAATCTCTCTATTTTTATGAAGTCTGATTGAATATTATATTTGAACTCCCCAATCGCTAGGTTTTATTTCGAGTTCGCGTTCTTTGGGCCATGGCACACAAAAAACTTAAGACAGCAAGACATAAGCAGTAAGGAAATCAACATGTTGGATTGGCTACTGCTTACGTTATGGCCTTACGGACTCTATTGTGATTGGTCAATTCGCTTACTGTTTACGTTTTATTGTTTAAAGTTTTTTTGTTTGCCAAGGTCTTTTATCTCACTATTGGGGGTAGCGTAGATTTGGATGCGTTACTCTATGCCTCACCACAGTATAATATATGTTAGATCTCTGTAAGTGATCACAGATATATGCAGTATGTAAAGAAATTTTTAGTTTGCTGAAATGTATCATATAATCCTTTCGCAAACATTCTGCAACACAGTTGTGGGTACATTGAGAATATTATTCAATTATTTACAGACTAATAATTTATCATCATTGGCACTGTTATCAAATCAATCTACATTTTAATTTTTAAATCTCTGTCCCGCATCTAGATGTGTCATTATAAAATTTGACCGCGTAAATATGATAGTATACAATGTATATTATATATATATGTATATAATACGTGTATATATAATATATATAATATGTATATATATATATATTCATATTTATGTTTATTTATATATACTCTGATAATTATTTTTTTAAATAATTTAACAAAAGTAAAATTATAAACAGAAATTAAATTTTTTATCTGTTCATGATTTTTTATATTTAAATTTGGTAAACTTAGAAATATTTAAATCAGTTTTTTTATTCAAAAAATCGATCTTACCATAATATTTTGGAATAAATTCATTAGCATGTAATACATTATTATATACATCAACACCATATTGCATTACTAATTAATACTGTCGACAAGTTTTACTATAAGCAATTTAATTTGCTAAATACAATAGTTCTTTTTTGTTACGTAACTTTAGATCTGTCCCTCTGTGGCTGAATTCCTATATACTTTTGGAATTTAAAGTGAGATAGGTATATGTTTGATATTTGGCAAAAGTGAGAAAGAGAGTTCTAGTGTAGTCTAGTACAGGAATAAAAAAACGGACATTTTGATTTTCTTATTTCTTATGTTTGTCAAATTTGATTATTTATTTTTTCGCGGCAAAATATAAGGACTATTATTTGTCAACTTTAGAAGAGGATCGCGGTGACCGATGCAGCGAATATTCTGTATATAATTGCCACGTGATAATGATTTTAAATACAAGTAAATGCGTATCTTTGATATGATATATTCATTTTATCGATGATGAATATATTATATGATAGCTAAAATATGATATATTTATCATGGTATATTTATACTAGAATTTCAATTTTTGATTGGTTACATACGGGTTAAGGTAAACCATTATAATAACGAATTTATCGTAATTTCTTCAAGGTTTATAGTAACAACAGTAAATGTAATTCTTCTGTACCCAAATGTAACATATAATCGAAAAGTATTCATAAAATAAATTATAGTGTACTGAATCAGCTGAGTTAGATATAAGTAAATAATGCGTGAATAAAGAGTAAGATTTGTGAAAAGTGGATAAAATCTTACAAGTGACAATTTCTCTATGTGAAATTATTCTTTCTCTAAATAAAAAGTTACACTCTTTATATAAGTTCGCATCTTGATTTGATTTACTTTAGTAATTAATTTTAATAAATTTTTATTTTTAGATCTTTAAAATAATGTTTTTGTTTGCTGAAGACAAAAATTATGTATAAATATTATATAAACATAATTTATAACGACATTAATTGATTTAATTTATAACAAAATGTCGTTTAAAATAAATATATTAAAAAAAAATGCCAACAGTACACGGTGTTCGCAAACGGTCATCCATTTAAGTACTTTACATTTAAGTAACCGCGTCCAACGTTGCTTGACTTAAGTGATCGGACGAGAACTTGTGCGTTCGAAGTGGTATGACCGTTGACGAAATCATCTTTCTTGCGAAAAGATGATACAGTTCTTTATCAAATCTTTATATTATGTTTATTATATTTTTTTAATAAATACTTAAATATATCTATTTACTATTATTAATATTAATAGATATTAAACGTATTAACGTAATTAACTAAAATAACAATATGCAGGGTCCTCAAAAAATCCGGAAACGGTCGAATATCTCGAAAATGAAGCATTTTTGAGAAAAATGTTTCAGACAAAAATTGTAAGGTTTAAAATGATGTATTTACTGATCTAATCAGTTTGACCTTAA
>NW_017256500.1:1600880-1608618 GCF_001594055.1 Mycetomoellerius zeteki
GACCTTGATCTGGCCTTGGCGACGCCACCCAAGGTCAAACTGATTAGATCAGTAAATACATCATTTTAAACCTTACAATTTTTGTCTGAAACATTTATCTCAAAAATGCTTTATTTTCGAGATATTCGACCGTTTCCGGACTTTTTGAAGACTCTGTATACAAAATTACATATATTATTGATACACATATTATTTTGATTAATTATATAATAAATAACGTATAATAATAATATAAAATAAATGAAGGCTACATAAAATAATTAAATTCTAAAAAAGAAATGCATCAAAACGATGTTTTCAAACTTATTTGAGTAACTGCGTCTAACGTGTTTTGACCATTGACGACGGTGTCATTTGTTTGTAAAAAGAACACATATTTTTTCATCAAATTTTTATTTCATAATTAATGAAAAACAATATTTATCATATTTGTACTGAATTAATAATTCTCTCACATCTTAAAATTGTAAATTCTTAAATAACGAAAGATAGAACATTTAAAAACTCGATTTTTCATAGCTCACTAATTTTTAACATATCAAATATCTTGATAATTAAATCATCATAAATAAAATTTTTCTTCAAGTCTAATTGCATCTTTGGAGCTCAATTTTGTGAAGAAACCGTTTATCATCTGTATTCTAATAATATTTCTATATTCTACCTATGTACTATACCTGTACTATACCTGTATTCTAATAATATCTATCTCGTATTACAGATATCGGTTATTCGATACTTTTGGTAAGGAAGAATCACACCGATCTCACCTTCTGAAATTAGCTTGAATTATGTAATATTTTGTTTTGTTTTGCTTGGTATATGGAAAAACTCGTAATTTAATTAAATGTCAGCTACGTAGCAGACGAAACCGGTATTTTTCTTCCTAAAGAGAAGATACAGCTTACTTTTTTTTCATGAGATGAGAATATTATATTGCGCTGTATTGGGTTTGAACGCAAGAAGGAAAAGGGGGATTTAAAAAGCGGCGAGACAGTGGCAAGCGTCGTTGCTTGTTGGCCTTTGACCTGACGTGTCTGGCGAGCTAGAACCGTTGCTTGTCGCAAGCGTCGCAGATCCCATGCGCGCCTGTTGGTGGCAATTTCATCTCTGTTTTGAATTTAGATGGAATTTAAGCAAGCTGTTACGGTCCAGTCGCCTTGTCCGCTATATCTTCATTCGCATATTTATCCGTAGCATGTATGTGTGTATATATGTCCATATTTGACAGACACTATTTTTTATAGATCATAAACTAAAGATTTGATGACGAAATTTCACTTTTTATAAGGAGATGAATCATTTTTTTTTTTTAATAAGGAGACGCTGTCATCAACGTGTTGAACGTACATATGTACAAGTTTTCGTCCGATTTCTTAAATCAAGCAACGTTGGGTGACGTGATTTATATCTATACTTATATAAATAGGTGATTGTTTAGGAACACTGTGTATTACTGTTGGTGTTTCTTCTTTAAAATTTGTTATTTTATGTGGTCTTTAATTTTACTTTATTTTATTTTATAGATATTTTAATGAATTACATTAATTATATTAATATCTAATTATTAATATAAAAAAATAATAAATAATATGGATATTATATAAATTATAGAGATGTAATACTAACACATAATTTAAATTTTATATATATATAATGTATGAAAACTGTATTATAAAAACAAAAGTACATAAAGTCGGCACTTTCGAAACACATGTATATTTCTTTGAAATCCATATATGTACTTATACATATCCAAATACTCGTTTTTATTTTGTCTAAAATTAATTACTGTTATCAAGAATAAAGAATCAAAATATCGAACTTTATTTTATTTGAATTAACAGTATGATTAGATCTTGTAATTTAATTTTTTTTATTAAATTACTATTCAATTATATTTTTTTCATTTATATATTTTTTTCTCTTTCAAAGAAGATATTATTTTTAGCCTAGTCACGCAAATGCTTCATATAAAAATATCATATAATGAATTTAATACGTTCTGCTATATGCTATTTGTTGTTTTGCCTGAATGAGCTTTCCTTCTTGGAGAGAAGTCCCATTCGAAAGGATGTGGAGAACGGCGACGGTGGAAGGGAATAAATTGCTACCGCGTCTGATCGTATATAAAGCTTACCTCCTTGAATGGTTACTACTCGTGATTCGGCCCGATATCTCGTGGCATGCCATACGGGAAATGAGAAGAATGAAGAAGAGAGGGTGAACTCGTGCGTCATCGTTATTTTCTCTTTTCGTTCTCGCGTATGGCGATCAATTGCGGATGAAGTGGCAGAAATTCGCGCGTGACGGGGGTACGCTAGAACGATTTAGAGATATATCGATCCTTTTTCGAGATCTCTTGCAATTATCAAAATAAAATTAATGAAAAATGAAAAATAAAATTTTAATGCGATATGAAAAAATTAGAAGTAAAGTAAGAAAATCGTTAGATAATAAATTAATAATAATTAATAAAGAAAGAAACTTAATTTTTCATATCAAAATTCAAGATTGCATGTGAAAATGACAATGCTAATATCCAATGTTTTTTGTCATTGCTATTTATTTTTACTCCATCACGTTCTTCTATTAGTATTTTTAAAACTTTGAAAAAAAAAACATTGTTTGTTTTTAGTGTATATTACTATCGCCACAGAACATCGCTTGCTATGCCAGCTTTTTTTTCTCTTTTAAGGTGAACTAAGTGATGTACACGTCGCGGTATACGAAGCTTCAGGCGGAAACACAAATACAAACGCTGTACAAAATCAATAGTAGTATACTACGATACACATATAGTCGGGAACGATTCGAAGGATACGCGCCGTCCGTGCACCCAGAAACGATGAACAGTATCATTTTCTCGTTACGACGATTGAGAGCGTGAAAGTTCCTCTAAAGTGAGGTTTAAGCGAGATAGAAGGCATTTGTCTTTTTTCACGATAACATCGAAGTGGTTGCGATTACGAATCGCGTTGTTATAAATGATCATGATAATATCTTTTTGCAAGATTTTTAGCTATTTTTTAACAAAAGTATATCTTTTTACTTTTTTAGCGAGAAAAATAATCAAATTATTTAATTAAGTTTATGAGTTTTGTCTAAAATATATTTTTAATTAATTTTTTATATAAAATATTCATATATTTATACATTTCTATTTATAAAAAATAATTTGTTTAAATAATTGACAATTTGTGTAAAACAGCGTACAATGATTGTAACTATCTCTGCTCTCATATAAGAAAACTAGTTGTATGCACATAAATTATTAATGCATTCCGTTGACAACAATTCAATGTCTGTTAAATTTTTTATTTTTAAATTATGGAGTTATGTGGAATGTAAGATAGTATAATTTTTATTGTATGCATTTATAAAAATATTCTTTTGATATTTCACTTCTTTTTTCTAAATTGAAAAATGTCTCCAAGAGAACAGACTCCAAGAGAAGAGAAAATACATTTGCGTTTTTTGAGACTTAATAAATTATCTTCCGTGTGTATGTATTTTTGATGTATACTCTTTATTTTATCACATACGCAGTATACCATGTATTGTATATTTTTAACTGTTTTATTGTGTCACGCGGTATTGAAGCAACGCTTGTTCGAATGCAATTAAACGTGCAGAAGCGTCAGTCAGAATAAATGCCCCGTTTGAAGCAAATGATGTTCCAGGAAATGAATAGCAGTCACGATAACTTCTAGTTGGAAATTCATTATTATTGCGAAAAAATCGCAGCGGGGCAATAATACGCGTTCGACTTTTCGAAGCGCTAGGCACTTAATGACGTCGTTCTAGATTGATATCAAGTAATTATCGTTCACGTGATAAAGCACTATTTCCCGGAATCCCCGTACCCTCTTCTCCTTCGGAAATAATACAGCCTGGGCATAAAATACGGGATATCCCGCTCCCGACATTACAAATCGCTCCGCCGCCAACTTTCCGATGATTTATGCAACCTCGCGATGACTGATGAGCTTCTTTATCAGATAAATGTACTACCGTCCCGCGATGATCAAGTCCTCACATATTTGCTGCAACTTCCATATTTTACGCGCGCTCATTTATTCTTAGAGCTTAAGCTGTGACGATGGGCAAGCTTCTTCTCAAAATGCTGTTTCTAACGGACCGACAATGCACAGTGTCAGTAACATTATACAGGGTGTCTCAAATTTTTTGACACATCGTTTATGGGTAGGTAGAGCGGACTAAACTGAGTCGAAAGTTTTGCAATTCCTCTACCATTTTGCAATTTTTGCAATTTTTTTTTAATTATCCAATAAGCAGGTCTAAAATCGACGCATAAAACCACTTTAAAATATCTTTAAGAGACATCTTTAAAATATTTCATTAAAAAACTCTGAAAAATATCTTAAAGTTGTCTTTGTGCGTCGATTTTATTATTCGGCAATCTTTAGAAATTAATATCTTGTTAACTATTACGAAAATTGTAATGGTAGAGTTTCCGACTCAGTTTAGTCCGGTCTATCTGCCCATAAGCGGTGTGTCAAAAAGTTTGGAACACCCTGTATATGCCCTGTGTATATGTGTCAAAAGTTTGGGACGATAGCATTACTTAAAGCGTATTGGTCTATTAAAAAATATTTGGTGTATCATGTCTTTTCTGTATTTACATGTACGTACAGTCCCTGGCCACATTATTATAACCACTGTTGAATTTTACGATATTTTTATGATGAAGTTGGCAAATTTTTGTAAAAAATGATAGAAAGATTTGTATTTCATGTGGCAATACTGTTTTTTAAATTACTGTGCATGCAACTCTAACACAGATCGCCATTTTGACATGTGTCAACTGTTTAACCACACCGAAGTTACATATAATCTCTATTTAGAACACTTTGTCTCGTGACGTAAATTGTTAATAAAATATAACGGTAAGTTAGTAATAAATATAAATTGTTGTTAGACGTGTTAATAGAGCATAAATAAATAAGTTAAACATAAGTTAAATAATAACTTAATATGTTTAATTTATTTATTTATGCTTATTAACATGTCTAACAACAATTTATATTTATTTTGCATGTTTTGTTTGCTTTTTTTATAATAAAATATAATTGATTTAACATTGCCAAGTTGTAATTAATTGATTAGAAATAAAATTGTTCAATAAATTCATCATAATATATATTTAAAATTTAATCAAATAGAAAAGAGTGCAAAAAGATAAGGTGGTCATAATAATGTGGCCAGGGACTGTATGTAATTCACAGAATAACAATCGGGAAATTATTGAAACTGTACAGTTGTTGTTTTATAATGGATAAGATAATTATTATATAACAAAAAATTATTCACAGTTGTTTTATAGTGAAAAATTAAAATAAATTAAATATGAATTAAACATACTGTACAAAAAAAGAATCGTTTTTATTCACGTATAATGCAAACAGACGTTTTAATTTCATATTGTTTATTCATATTACGTAGACATTTTATTTAATTTCAACAACTCCTACTGTTAACTATATAACAATAGCATAAACGAAAAGATCCTGTTAAATGTTTAATTTCCCGTACCGTCTATAAAAATATCGCACTCCCTCGAAATAATAATATTCTCCTGTGATTCAGGTAAAGCTTAAAGAAATCGCATTGTACGCTTTTAAAGCTGATAGTCTCTGCGTTGCCTATAAACGAGGCTATCTGCAGTAATGCCAAAGTAATCCATGTAACTATGATTGTAAAGTGTTGCGACCACCGCCTCATTACGTGCGCAATGCGGGCGCACAACTTGCGCAACCGCGCAATATTACATAATTATCACGCGGAAGGTTTTGGCTCGCGTTCCTGCAACTGCAGATATGTACACGGCAACGGGATTACCGCCATAACACTTTATCCATTAATGAAGTAGCCGATCGATCCGCACTATCTCCGCGACTCGTACATCCTGCGGTTGTAGGATATTTCTCAAATATCTCCTCCCCTAGTATTCGAGTTTTTTACTGTTTATCCGCAACCATAACTCAATGCCGTGACACATCAAATCCTGTTTTAATGCTCCCACATGTTTCATTGTACGCTTTCCCGATCTCTGCGTATTTACTTTTTATCGTATTCGTAATTCATTTATAACATATTTTTGTGTAATATATTTTTCTGCAAAATATAATAAAAATTTTAAATGATTAAAATATCTCGGATAAAAATAAGGTATATTTGTTGTATTAAAAAATTCTTACATTCCACAAACATTAAAAACTATAAGTTTAAACGTAAAGTGTGATATAAAACACATAAAATATATTCATTGAGAAGCGTATTGAATATCATTAATAACACGGACTTATAAAAAAAATTTTTTATTAAACTACATATCAATTCATCAAACTACATATAAGAATATCGTGGTCAAACATTAAATTTTATTTTGTGTGCCTGCGTAATTTATAGTCTTGAATATTCATAAAATGTCCAATATTTGTAGATCTTTTAATAATTAATCAGAACATTATATAAAGTATTATTACAATTCATTAAGTAAAGCAAAAGCAATTCTGTTTTCTAAGATTCAAAAGCTTCTAAGATTGAATTAACAAATATTGTTAAAGTGTCATTTTCCTAAATGTTTCTTCTTTTTTCGATGCTAATTTGACTTCCACAATTTGATTACCACGCGCTATTTTAATCTATCGATTATCGATTAAACTTCAATTTCAACTGCAACTTTAAACGCTCAATATAGATATATGATACTATATAAGTGTCATGTACCATTTTCGTTTTGTTGATATTACAGTTCGTCAAGAAAGAAAGATAGCCACCTATCACACCACGATCTTTTTCGAGTTCGGTTTTAAAGAAGATAACGGATTGGGGAAGGAAGGGTGAAAATAATTCGCAAATGCAATTAAATCGAGCTATTTCGCTTCCATAGCTCGTCCTCGTTTCCAACCACTTTTGCGGTCGAAATTTAAATCAATTTCGTCCTCGATCTCTCTTCGTCCCCCTATTTATCTGTCCATGTATTTCACCCTCTCGGAGGGATCTGCGATGCGCATAGTGGGATATTCATTTGCTATCGCGCGGTTAACTTTCAACAATGTTGCCATTGTACATATTGTTTCGTATCTGCGACTCGGAGTGGAGCTCTACACAAAGCGATGCGTATCCTGTGGCGGATAAAGCGAACGTGCCTTCGGGGATGTTATTTCTGTTACGTTGCTCGAGTACACTCGTTTGCGTGTATTCGAGAACACGTTGCTTTATATAATCGTGAGCGACGCGCATGGCGACATTTTGACATCCGCTTTTCAATGCGATTTGTATAGCGGAATACATAATCGTTCCGGGATGTCATATCGCGCCGTCACTAATAGCGATGTTAATGGCTTTAATCTTTTCTACATACATTGTATATCAATCGAGACCTGCCGTATTATGATGTCAAATGTTTATTAAAAAGAAAACTATTTAATTAATTTCTAGTAAACCGTTAATTCTTCGTCTTTAAAGAATCACTCCGCATTAATGAAGAAGCTTCTCTTGCTTTTCGTTAATGTAATAAAATAATACCTTTGATGCTTTATGTTCTTATATTATACATACATACATATAAATATATAGGTATAATATATTTATAAAAATAAATATCATATTTTATATATATATACAGGGTGTTTCCAAATTAAATGGCAAAACTTCGGGAGCGTGTAGAGGAGTAAAAAACTAAGAAAAAAAGTCCTATAGACATATGCTC
>NW_017256500.1:1608980-1634700 GCF_001594055.1 Mycetomoellerius zeteki
TAGCGATTATCTCCTTTTACAGTTCGCCAAATTGTTTGTGGTGACACTCCCAATACAGCCGACGCATTCCGAACGCTGGTCTCAGGATGATTGTCAAAATGTTGTAAAATACGATTCCCTGCCTGCAAATCTCTTCGTAACGCTGCTTGAAATCGGTTGTTTTCTTGTCGAATTGAAAATGATCCAGTCTCTCGCAATCTATTAAATGTCAACATAAACACTCTTCGGTTTGGCACTCTTCTGTTTGGAAATCGTCGTGCATATTCTCGCACCGCCTTTAAAGCATTACCGTTGCAGAAACCGTATACAAAAACCATATCAGCATATTCACTATTAGAATACGTACGCGGCATATTGCAAAAGACAAAATTCATCTACTGTTAAAGGCTTTCAAAGAGCGACTGACAAATTCATAACAGAAAGTGGAAAATGTAATCAAATATGTCGGTGCTAGATATGGCAAGAAATGTAAACATTTTTTTTCGATTTCTCTGAAACGGAGCAAAAACGAGCATATGTCTATAGGATTTTTTTTCTTAGTTTTTTACTCCTCTACACGCTCCCGAAGTTTTGCGATTTAATTTGGAAACACCCTGTATATATGTATATACATAAAATATGATATTTTTTACTTATAAATGTAAAAATTTATTGATACGGTGAATTTTTAGATGGTTTGTCAAAGTTGCGTTATATTTGCTTCGCCTATTCCTTGCAGATTTAACTGATTTCCCTCGTGAAAGGAATCGCTCGAGTTTACGTTCGAACATTCAACGCTAGCGATTGGATCGGATCCCCTCTTCGAAACTTACTTGGTTACTTGGGTCTAGAGATCAGAAGTTGAGCAGAGTGAAAGAAGAAGGTGAGGAAATTACGTGTCAGCTTGCTGTCAAAGATTTTGCTCACGCGAACGAAGCGTAAGATCCTTGGCACTACGTGTACACGGCTTTCGGATTCATCTACGTCATTATTAGTCGCGGTTGCGATACCCTCATTTTGTACCATCCTTGTTAATAAAATATTATATAAAAATGTCGATAAATCGTCCGCGTTTAGCATCAACGTAATTAATGAAATCAGAATATCAGACATTTATTATTCACGGAAAGAAGAAACAAGAAATTCATAGGAATTTTGAATTCCAGCTAAATGTTCAATCTCTTCCCCACATTTCTTTATATAATTTTTAAAATATTTTTAATATCTACGAGCTACAGTTATACATTTGTACGGCCATGTATGCCTAATCATTGTTTAAAAATCTATATCTTATTATTTTATCTAGCTGGGTTGATTGAATAAGGCTAAAATTTCCGATAATAAAAACACGAATTATACAAAACATTTGAAATATAGTAAAAATTAGAGATACATCTCGCTTCTTTAAAACACTATCTTTAATTATTCTTCCTTATGAACATACTAGTGAACAAAAAGGAAATTACATTTATAGGTACGATGTGTCACGAATGGAAATCGGGAAATGCACACCGCTTCGATCGGTCAGCGCGTCGCGTTGCTTCGACCAAATTTTAACTAATTTCTCCATTATGTCGCTTTATGGGGGAATGCGGTGTCACGGACCGTCACGCATGAATTTCGCACTAGGCACGAACCAAATCAAAGTGTAATTGAACCGTGATGTACTTCCGGATGCACGCCCGACAGAATACAACTGGTCACTCGTTCCAGCATGTGATGTATACATACGTTGCGTTAGGCTGCCCTTCGAGATGTGGAGCTCGCGTGCATCGATGTGCATATATTTATTTATTTGCATATCCTCTTTGCCCACCTCACGAACTCACGTTGGTCACGTGCATAAGTGCATCCATGACAATCATTTCAATTTTCCCGTGTACGGGAATGTTTGCAGTGATTTAGTTCTGTATTTTTTCGGGATTGTCTCTTCCTGATTGGACGAATGTCTTACTTAGTAAACGCAAAAGTAACAGTAATATATATATAATGATTTTGCATCCAACCATGTAACTGTTACGTGTAAAACATGTATTATGTTACATTTATATAGTTGAATTATATGGTGAAATTATAACATTAATGTTATGTTACTGTTAGCGTTTACTTTTTTCTAAATTTGTCAAAGTGAAATCTCACTCTTCTAAAGAGTGACAATTAATTTCGTAAGAGAGAGAGAGAGAGAGAGAGAGAGAGAGAGGAGAATGGTTCAATTTAAAAATGAGATTTCACTCTTCAGAAAGAGATTCACTCTAAAAGTTTTAGAGAATGAGTTACTGCGAAATATAAATATTTCTGAGATGTTCTTTTAACTGACTGGCCAACATATCAGAAACTGGTTTTTGAATTACTAATAGTATTGTTTGCGATATGGTGCCTTGTGACCATGGTAAGCTTCCTAACTTTCGGAATAATGAATTATAATTTCAAATTTTCTGATACATTAATATTTTACATTTTCTCTATTTCGAGATTTCCAAAATTTCTTTTCGTTTTTCTTTATTTCATTCTCATCTGGGTTTAATTCTGGCATTTATATTCTCGATACGGGGAGCTCACCATGACAAGTTAATATTTGTTATATTTTATATATGTGAGTTTATGTTGTCTCTGAAAAAGACTGAAAAATGAGCCGAAACATGTAAGCGCGTTTAGTAAAATAAAGAAGTTTTACGCTTTATATATATATATATATATATAGTCGTATTATTTGCGCAACGTCTTCCGCGCTTGACTCCTATTGCCCATGTTCTTAGTTCTTTTGATTTATAAGGAGTCTTGGTTAGTTTGATTTGTTAGTTTGATTATACGAAAATGCTCTTTTAACTTGCATTCCAATAAATAACCGCAAATTATTTGTATAAATTATCCAATTTGGGATTTGTATAATTTTCCTTTCTGAAAAGATTCAGTCTCAAATTTCTATTCTTGTGTCACGTGTTTTATTCTTTTCCGATAAAATAAGATATTTTGATGTACATCTTCATTGTAGTAGTTGTCCTTGTTGCTCTGAGATTTCCTTCTAAAAATAATACAGGCTTCAGCGATTGACAGGTTGAAGAAACACAACCTATGAAAAATTCAAATCGCGGTCACCGTTCACGTAGCGCGATATAAATATTTCCTTCGATCATCCATTCGTAATGGGACAGAATCACGAAAAACGAAAGCGCAAAAAGCTATGTTTGCAGAGTCGATTCGTAGAATGCGACATTGAATTGAATCCTCTTCCCTAGAGTCTCTAAAAAAAACATCCAAAAATATTACGTGAGATATTAAAAAAAAAATACTCATCACCCAGGGGACGCGAGCTCTCGTCAATATTTACAGATGCATCAAAACCATGTGCATATTTAATTCTGCTGATCGACGTAGGCATTTTGCGAACGCGTAACCACGTCGGCGTGCAGATGGACGAGTATTTCTGTCAATTTACCCCTGTACGCTTCGCTTTGCGTGCGTCATCGCGTTGCTAGCTAGCCGGGTAGAATCAGCGGGTGTGCAGATAGATACGCGTGTAATCATTCCACCGCTCAAGTATTAGCCAGCTGCGCGAGATAATTCGACTGCCCATATAATCTTCTTTCCGGAATCGAAGTGAGCCATATCGGTTTATGCTTCGGCGTGTTCTCCAACTAAAAGAAACATTTTGCTCCAATAATCCTGTTCATGTCCAATTGATGTATCCCTCAGAAATTCAATTTAATATACTGATCAACTTAATACTGAAAATTATTTATTTTGAGTATTAAAAGCATACAACGATTCTTTTATTTTCAAAATAAGTAATTAATCACTAATGTTAAATTTTTGTAAGGGTAGATCATAGCGAAAAGATTGACAGCTGAACAGCAGCGTAGTTTTTTCTCAAAATACGAATTAGTACAATTTTTCAGTAATATTCAGTTATATTCAGGGATAATTTTATTTGTATGTTACAAATGATACTCTTACATTATACATACAAATGAAATTTTTATAGCTACGCTGTCGGTCAAAAATCTTTGGACACCATGCATACTTATGATATAAGGATAAAAACGTTTAAGATAAACATGAATATTCGATCAAAACCAAAGAAAATATTATATTCATTCATAAAGTATAAGAAACAAAATATTATCATTTGAGACCCTTACGATTAGAAAAAGTCAAACCTTCTTTTCATAAAAAAAGCCATCTTTAACCCTTAACACATTTTTGACTACTCTAGGCATCCTGTTGATTAGATTTTGCAAAATAATTGGTTCTAATTGCTTCCAAGAGGCTTCTAATATATTCCAGAAGCTTTCTTGAGAGGTTGGACACTGGTTCCTCACTTTACAAGTTCTTTCCATAGAAGTTCAATTGGGTTTAAATCAAGCGATTGTGGTGGCCATTCCATTAATTTTAGTATATTCTTTTCTTTTTTCTTCATCAAGAAATTCTTGCAAAGCTTTGAAGTGTGCTTCGGGTCATTATCTTACTGCATAATGAATCCCCGGCCGATCAATTTTTTTCCTACAGGAACTGCGTGATGAACAAGGATTTTGTGGTATCCTTTCTGATCGAGATTTCCATTGATTCTATACAGAGCACTCACTCCATAGCAGGAAAATGCCCCTCAAACCATTACGGATCCTCCATGTTTGACAGTTGGTGTAATGCAGTTGGGCATCATCTTTTTATTCGCCGAGCGTCGTACGTATATCCTTCTTTTGCTGCCAAATGTCTCAAATTTGAACTCATCGGTCTACAACACTTTTTTAAAATCTTCTACAGTCCAATTCTTGTGTTTCTGCGACCATTGCAATCTTTCCTTTTTACTGGAAGAAATGGTTTCCGTACAGCAACTCTATCAAAGAGATCAGCTGATCTAAGTCTCTTTTTGATAGTTGCTACAGATATTTGTTTGTCATGGCCTAAGTTGAAATCTGCTTGAATTATAGGAGTAGTTTGCCATTTATCTCGTTTAAAGAGCAGCGCGATGAACTTATCTTCATCTTTCGTAATCGATCCGTGGTCGATCTTTGTTGGTTCCAATTTCACGAAAACGCTTGATGATGTATGCAACAGTGAACCTAGGGATCTTCAGTTTTAAGGCAATATTACGAATAGAAAGACCATCATTGTTGTAGTATGCATTGATTACGGCCCTCGTCTCTCGGTCCACATTTGTTTGCAATGTCATCGCGGAGCCATATAATTCACACAAATATTTTTTTTTCAATTCAATAAAAAATAAAAACTTGTATTAACTAGAGCACCACATGTTATCAAATCCTTGATAACAAATCCTTGTCTCTCAACTTTCTACAATTGTTTTCACGTTACGATGACACAAAAGAAACATAGCGGAAATATTTGCAAACACACGGACAAAGATACAGCGCCAAGCGGAATGGAAATTGAAATCACTGTTGTCAACTAAATGCTTATTTTTAGAAGATTACAAAGAAGGTTTTATTTTTTTCCAAGGGTTCATAAGGGTCAAATGATAATGTTTTGTTTTGTTTCTTATACTTTATAAATAAATATAATGTTTTCTTTGGTTTTGATCGAATATTCATGTTTGTCTTAAACATTTTTATCCGTATACAATAAGTATGCATGGTATCTAAAGATTTTTGACCGGCAGTGTACGTCAAATGATATGACGTAGATTCTATTAATTAAGAGATGTCTTTTAAAAATAGACATTTTGTAATCACTCGTCTATGAAAAGATATTTCTTTCATACGACGCTGGTATTTTTCCAACGAATGTATTTCTCTACTTTCATCCTTTGTCTCTTTAAACTCCAGGCTAGCGAGAGAGCCGTTCAAAAACTAATTGTCGCGTTTCCCTGGAAGCTAGAAAAAGAAGCCAGCGAAATCGGACGAGCGGGTTCGACCTGGCCTAGGATTGGTCGACGGAGTCTCGTCACTGTGAATGAAAAAATCGACATTCGGCTGCACGCATGGCAGCTTAATTACTAGTTCCATGTTGGAGTGCGAAATTGTCAATTACTGTGAAGACACGGGGACAGGAAACGCCGGACCACAAATTAACGCGAACGTGCACAGTGGACTCGTATTCTGATAACATATTGATTGCGATTTTTTCCTTGAGACGTATCGCTTTGTGAAAAATCAATAAGACATGAATATGTACTGGGGAAATTTTTGCCAAAGTAAATTTCACTGATTAAAAAATTGGTACCTTTTATCTCATTTATCTTTCGGTATTGTTCAATTTCATTTGTTTTGTAAAAAATATTAATCTTTAAATCAGTGAAATTTATTTCGATAATAATATTTTGTTCAGAACAGAATTATCATTGAAATTATCATAATACGCTGAAGAATAACATTGCTGTGAAAATTAATCGTTGGAATTTTTTTGTAAATAATTAAAAATATCGTTAGAACTAATATTTAAATTTTAAATTTTAATATAAATCTTATTTGTGTGATAAACGACATCATTGCTATGTGTGATGATTGTTCACGTCTCTCAATAAAAAATATTTTAATACTTGGATTTTTACAGCAAAATATTGTTCTACGTATCTGTTCTTACTGATATCATTTCCAGCCACAAACCATTAAAAGAGAGTTCATTGCGATCTATTTTATCTCAATCGTGTATACAGTTTTGAGAAGATAAAATTTAAATCTCATATATAGAAACGCCAAAGTGTATACCTATATATGGATATATATGTACATATGTATGTACATTAGCATTAGTCGATACTTATCAGTTCTGTCGAGATAAAACTATTGAGATAAAGCAAAAAATGTTTTTAATGTATCATTCTTTAGATATGTAGGCCTAATCAGCAACTGTTCAACGATCGGAATCAACAATATTCGAATCTCCTTTTTAATGAAACTTTTTTAATGCACTTTATTGAATTTTATTTCCAGATAAAGTGAATAAATGGATAAGCGAATTAAAAAAGACTTTTATACTCTGTAATTGTATCAGTTTTATATCCTTAAGTTACAGTTAAACGATGGAACAAACCAATAACAAGTCTCAATTTAAAACGATGAAGAGTCGCGATTTTATATACAGTAATGTTTTGGATATATATAGTGAGAGAGAGAGGGGGTGGGGGGGCGTAGATGTAAAACCCACCGAATCTATTTCCGTTTAGCAAATTGATAAATATTATCCGATAAGATAGTGTCATTTCCTAAGAGGATAGAATTTCCGATTGTGCTTTGATAACAGAAGGCGCGGTGTAAATATAGGCTGATGTGATTTATGATACTGGCTCGCATAATTTCAACATAAAGTTCCATGCTGGCGTTTTACGCTTTATCGATTAGCGGCATTGTCTATAATGGGATAACATTGATTCTATATGGCGACGTCACGTAACACAATATTGCACGGAGTATATATGCCAATCGATATGAGATTAATAGATTCGCGTTTCTCATACGACCATGATATTACTATCGTCGTAAAGGATTCTAGTAATATATTCCCGAGCGTAACTAAATAGAATATAATAGAGGATATCTTTAGATTCGATGTTGGAATACGGGAATTTTGCATTGCGAAGTGTAAATGAATATTAAGCCAATATTAGTAATAATATTGCGGCAAACAAAGCCCTTAAGGCTGTTATCATTGCCAAATATATACGCGAAATCGCTGGAGGCCACCTTGATATTAATACAACGATACCGCGTGTAGATATTCCAGCTGGGACCTGGAACGATATCTACTTTGCGTATCTGCGATCATTGTACTCATTAACATAGAAATTAATGCTGGAGCTTATTCGCGATAACATTTTATATTACATTTATTATAGCTACTCGTTTTTTTCTAAGTATTTTAGTTTGTGTAATCCGAGAGGTATGAGAAAGATAAACTGAATAAATTAATAAAACAGACATTTTAAACTAACAAACTGCGTTAATTAACATTTGATAATTGTCTGAGCTTAACTGCTCGCATAAATATAAAATATAATCCTCACTGTTAATCGATACAAAAGCCATAATTCTTTAAATATAGAAACGATTTCGTCATTTTTCGAAGTTTTTATGGAAATTACTCGTTTAAAATATTTTTCATATGAAACCACCGACTTGCGTGGTAATGTTACTTAAAATTCTTGCAAAACTCCCATTTTTCGGATGATATATGCGAGTCATAAAACGATAAAAAAATCTGGGATACCGTTGGGAATTGCGCTTTATAACGATTTTGTGTAAAAAAAGTTTAAGCCATATACAGCCGCCATTAGAAAAAAAAGCAAATATGAGAGAGAAAGAGAGAGAGAGAGAGAGAGAAACATGGAATTAAATGTGGAAATTCGTCACTCGCGGTAGGTGGTTTAACGCCCTGTGAAGGGCTCTTTGAGGGGGAGGGAGCAGCCTTTTTCTTCCATTTTCTCCCTCTACGTAGTACTTATTCGATATCTACAAAACTTTTCGTCCCTCCAGCGAGTGAAAAAGTGCACTCACCGCCGTTTCATCGTTCATAACCACACGCCATTTTGCGCCGGTGGGAAAATCCTGCGGAAAACTTTGCCGGGTCCTTCATCTAGTTAGGAGTCGCAACCACCGCTCCGTACTGCTCGCGCTCATCCTTTTGATTAAATTTATCGGATGGCCGTCCAACTTTTCAATCGATTGTTACGTCGAACTTAATTAACTCCAGGTGATCGAGCGTCGAAGTGAGGAACAAGAATTAAATTGAATAGCCTAAAATACGCTGTTGTGTGGATTTTCTTCTTTAAAGTACAGTATTGTGTGTGACACATGTACACTTCGTAAAGTAAATCTTTGAAGACAGGAAATGTAAAATATCCAGAATATATGTCAAAGACATCTAATTTCTTATTTGTTCAATTAATTACTTTTAATGACAATAAGCAAAATTATTGTTGTTTAGCTACTGTTCTAATGGAAATTCTTGATCTGTCCTTGTCCTCCAATTGTCAAGATACAATAGAAAGTAATCGTTTATAGATTTTGCAATATTACATGAAAAAAATGATTTTGCTAAAAAACCTAAAAATTTTTAGCTAAAAACAAGTCTGAAAATAATTTTGTTGGACTATCAAAATTATTGTATGACATACAAACAATTCTGCGAAAAGTTTTTACATTCTAGTAACCAACTTGAGTCCTAAATAATTATTTTGATAATGTAACAGAATTATTTTCAAATCTATCTAGTTAAATTTTTAGATATTTTAATAAAATTATTCTTTCCGTGTATACTTTCATGATACTGATATTATTTTTCGAAGAGTTATCTATATTATGAGATTTTTTTCTAATCTGTGATCTGCAAAATGTCGTTGGAAATATAGGTTTGTGCTGTTCTTTTGCTACTTTCAAAGATATATAACATATGCTGACACGTGCGGTAACAATAGCCTTACGTGTCTGCAGGTATCATATGAAGAAAGAAATCCATCTATGGTGCTGGTGGACGAACTTTATATTAGAAAAGTTTTTACGTCTTTTACTGGTCTTTTACTGGTCTTTTACTCGTCGAAAACAGTCCTTATTCTCTTCTAGACTGTTCAACGATGTATCGTAATTTGTAATCGTGTCAACTTGTGTCCGCGAATATAGGTATATCCTAAATTATCTGTAAATATTTCTCTACTCCAAACTAAAAAAAAAAGAACGTGTGTTCTCGTGACAGTAACTGATTTATAATTAATTAAAGATTAAAACAACTTGATTTTATATACATGTATAATATGACTATCTTTATTTATTTATATATTTTTTAAATAGGATGGCATTACCATATATGAGGCCCATGTTACTTTGTTCATTTTATTTAATATCTATCTGCTGCAATTCTTTTTATCATTAATTTTTTATTATATGTCCATGAAATGTGAAATTTTCTCTTTCTCTTGATTAGAAAAAAAAATTTTGCTAAGATGAGAGAAGAATTGAAGTTTGCGAAATTATGTTTAAAGTTAACCGCAATGAAATCCTCTTTCACTACTCGTATAATTCTGCGAAATATGCGATCTTTCCGTCTTCGCGAAGTAGTGCAAAAGCTGATTCGCCTGGTCATGGAGTTCGACATTATTACGCGGGTATTAAATTTGCTGCGAATGTGTGGTGCGGAAGATGCGCGAGCATAATTTTCATTCTCGGGGGAATCTGCAGTCACCAACTTCTAACGAGTTGGCCAAAGTTATATTCTTTTATTTTGCGATAATTAAAGTTCGCGGAAACTTACGATACCATCTGCAACCTCTGTCAAGTCGAGCGAAGAAATCCAGCCACGACTTACGCGAACGACAGGCGTATAATCGCGTTTTCCTCGTTACTACAACTTCGATGCATTTCGTGCGCGAGTTGATCAATAAAGGATACTATATAATAAAGGGCCGTGCGAAGTTCGTATTATTATATACTGCCAAAATCGCAATGAATTATCCATGCATAGAAAAACGATGTTCAATCAATTTATTTTTTATTTTTATTAATTTTTTTTAATACTTGTCTTGTGGTTTAGGACGGCTTCCGGTTTACAATATGATACATTATATTTTCTTTTACTTAATAATTAGTATTGATTATTTTATAATTCTATATTTCATATTATATAACTCTGCTTCAGAATAATTAAACTATAAGCTATAAATTATAAATTGTAACTCATAAATTATTTACTGTAACGTATAAATTATAATATATACATTTTTTATCTCTAATATTTGCTTTACTTTATATCACATTCTATTACCATGATTAAAATCTTCATATTTTTATAACTCATTCTGATTAATTATGTCTTATATCTTTATATTTATTCCTTTATTTCTTTTTTTTTTTACGTTTATTGTCCTTTCGTTTTTTCATCTCTTATTATTTTTACCTTTTCCTTCTTCAGCTCTTCAATGTATTTTAATAATGAGAGTGGACCGAGGAAAGTAACACCTTGTATAAAACACGAATGAAAATTTGTGTGATAAAATGAAAATGTATAAAATGTTCAGCTGACAGTTCACTCTTCAAAATAATATACTCTTTTTCTAAACTTGCGGTACAATTAATTGTACGATAAAATAATTTTTCGAATCTATTACTGTGAGTGCGTGAAAGCCTATGCATAACAATTCAAAATGGAAGACAATAAAGAGAATCGATTGGAGTAGTGTGCTGTTTTTTATCGAATTTTTTATTGCGAAAAATATTTACACAATAAAATTTTATCGAGAAAATTGGAAGAGAAATGCGAGGGAGATTTTTCTGCTATGTGAATAGAATTCGAAATTTTGCAAGAATGTTATTAAAAAATAAATTTATCTTTATTAAATAAGAGTTGAAGATATTGTATTGAAACTAATTATATGAATATTTGTTTTAACACTTTTGTACAAATTGGTATTTATTTATATTTTTTATCAAAAAGTAATATTATTTTTCACTTTTTGTTCACAATAAGAATTCGATTTATAAATTGCTAAAAAAAATTGAAAATCATTTTAATTTTTCCCTTCCCAAATTGCCGCATTAAAGCGTTTATTTTTTCAATTAACGATACACGCACAAATAGTTGTTGTATATTGTGATTGATTGCGAGGCAATCAAAATCAATGAAACCGCTTCTTCTGAATAAGTAAGGAAGTGATTGAAGCTCTCTCGTTTTCCTTCGCGTCGGCAGAGGGAAAATGTAGAAAGCTTCCTTTCAATTACTGCACCTTTAGTATGAGATACCAATAATTACTTGTTAAATGAATGTTAAATTCAAACAGTAAAACAATCTTCTTCTAAATATTATTTTAATTAGAATGGATTTTATATTTCAGTCTCTCATTATAGCAGATAATAATTTTTTATTTAATAAATAAAAAATGATTTGTAAATGATTAGACATAATTTCATATTGCTTTTGTTATTAAATCACAATATATGATAAAAAAATTATATATTATTCATATTTAATTTTCAATATTTATTTCTGTACAAGTTATAATTATATTCACACAATGCACATAAAGAATGAATCACGTCATTATCGATACAGAAAATGTAACAAATTCTTGATAGCACCATGATTGCTGTAAGAGATCCAATACAAACGCGATCGCAAGAAACGAGGAAAATGGCGAAGACCATGGAGACAGAGCCTTCCTTTCAATTACCGTAGTTAAAATGAGTCCTTCCCTAGCACGTGACCCGAATACAGCGCTCCGGCTTCAGTCTATATTCTTGACGGAGGAGTGGCCTGGTGAACGGTCCACTCTTTTCTCCGTTCTTTGGAGTGATGGACGAGGGTGGAAGAAATCCATTTCGTCCTTTCCTACGACGGAGGTACACATTGGCTGATAAATCAAATACTCTACACGGAAACATGCTGCCCGGAAGGCTCTCATTAATTGGCTCCTTTTTTGAGGGTACTTGAGTCCTAAATAAAATATTACAGTTTTGTGTCATAATAAACGAAGTTGACACTAAAGTTAGAAATCGAAATAAAAAACTTTCATACGACTCGTTAAGGAACAGTGTTGATTTTATTCGGTTTCCAGTAATATTTACGAATCCATCGATTTTATGTGTGGTTATTTCTTTAATATTTGAGTTAAATATTATAAAATTGATGTTTATTTTATATATTTTTCTAATATGTAAATTTAACGAAAATAGTTTCATAATCATAAAAACTGTAGATTCTTTTTTAGATATCTATAAAATTCGATTGTTCGCTTTGTGTATGCAACAATTTTCATACATTAGGTAACTTAGGATTCAAAATATCTCGTTTGAACTTATTTTAAAGATATTTCTTCTCGCGTTTTTTATTCAAACAAAGCAAATAAAAATCCTCGTTGCAAATTAAAAAGCACAGTTTGGTCATCGAGAACAAGATTGTCGTGCAATTGACGCTATTCCGTGCTATTCCGTGCGAGTTTTAATGGAGTGCCATGTCGCGCTGTAAACCATAATGAAATCTATTACAGATTTATATATATCCATAACTTTTTAACTGTCCATCATCGCGATTGCTGCCCGTTTAATTAACGTGCTGTAAAATATACTGCATAACTTCTATCCGCAGCTCTCGGGCGCACTCCGGAATGAGTAAACAACCTTTATTGCTGATACCTTTGCGATTACGTAAACTTGCGTAAAGTAAAAGGACGTAGTACATCCATTCATTAGGATTAGCTAATCCGGATTAAAGGCGAAGAACCGGGAAATCGCGCTTTGAGGCAAAAATAATTTCCGAATGATAATATATGGAGTGAAAATATGAGGATGCAATTAGAGAAATGCTTGGCGGGAAGCACGCGTGGGATCGAGCGAAGAAACGAGTGCGGCGCATGACTGAGACGAGAACCCACGGAAAATTGCAGTAACCCGAGAAAATTGCATTCCTTTGCACGTCGCGAGCTACGGTCGCATCATGTGGCGCCGCTTGATTACTTCCCCTTTCAAAGAAATAATCCAGAATTCGAAAGCCGCGTTTTTGGTGTCATTAGGCAAATTCGTACTGTCAGTTTGGATGCAGATTAAAGATATGCGTTATAATAATGCGCGCGAGAGTTGTATCAGACGAAACTGTATTACGACAATGGCGTAAAAGTGAACGTTGCATTACGTAACGCATAAAACCGCAAACAGAAACACTCCAAAAGCAATACGAGAAAATGAAGTTTCCATTAAAAGCAGAGAAGTCCTCGTACTCTCTTTCTGGTGTAATACAATTACTTTTAACAGTATGATTACGGATACACTTACTCGCAGAAGTTTGACCCCTGAATAAAAACTTGTCGCGCGCAGATAAACTGTGGATATATAAATATATACACATAACATATAAATAAAATTTATATATTTACGATTCTTGTAGAAATGTATAATACATAACGCTGAGAACCATTTTCTTTAATGAAACTAACAGTAATGCGCACAAACTTGTAGTCAATTATTTAAGCAATTCTGTTGCTCGTTTATGTTGCGGCATAAAAGTAAAAATACGATAGTGTTCTTATCAAATTCGTTTCATTATTGTACGCTTGGCAATTCGATCAGCAGCAAGTATTTACTCGGCATGTTAAAGTTGCTTTTCTCAATTTCTTTTTCTTTTTACATCGTCATGCGACGATTCTCCGTATTTCAGGGATCCCGAGTGCTTTCTTTTCCTTTGATTTCCTCAATTTACGTAAGTGCACAACCTTGCGGTTGAGACGCCTTTTCCGACGTCCTTTACCCTTCCTTGTAGGTAGAGTTGCAGTTTTGCTCATTATCTAAGTAATGGATACAGGATAAGCAGTTTCGCGCAATTTACGATTGTCCAGCCACGTATGCGGTCAATTGTCCGCGAATTACATACGCACGCTCGGCGGTGGAGTTCACGTATACGCGTTTTACCGAGGGATTTCGTGATGTATAACAGCCCGGTCAAAGTTTGCGCCAAACACTCGTTAGATAAGGAGCGAGACGAGGGTGAAAGTTGTCCTCGAGTTTGGCGCAGTAACTTCGCGGCAACAGAAATTGTTGTCTCCAAATTTACCAACTAAAATTTGATTCACGCTATCTGTACAGTCACCATTAGAAAATAGGACCACAGTGATGTCGTCATCCATTGGAAAAGTACTAAACCAGGATGTGTACAATTACCCACTGTGCACAGTTACCCCACTTTCCCCTACACGTAGTTAGATTTGTTGTAATCGTTTAACGAACTCAGATTTAATTTCAATGTGTGACGATAAGGAATTTTTGTAATTTCACTTGTGAACAATCTTATTACATTGATGGAGGTGAGTTTTTGATTTTCAGTCTGAGTAAACAGAATGTTATATTAACTGATTGCCGGGATTGTTTCAATCATTATGTTTCTTTAACTCGTACTTCAGTTGAAAAATTTTACAATCCTTTCCATCCGATCACGGAACTGGCTTGGGTGCAAGAAGAATTGTTATTATGTCTTCGTTCCTGCATCACTGTGGCAAGGTGTATTAACTAACGACAATAATAGATGGTAATGACATAATTCAACATAATCTTATTAGATACAATTATTTTGTTTTAAAAATTTTTTTATTGTTACACTGAGGATGGCTCGAACTTGAATCGAAACGTTCATTTATGTAAGCACTGACCAATAAGCATTAAATAATTAATTTATATAATTTTAAACTGCGTTTATCGCGCTGACTCCAAAGCCCTTCGTTATTGAATTTATATTTTTATTTCGAAGAGTCCGTTAATTGTTGTTAAAAAATTAAGTTTAATATTTAAAAATAAACGAATAAAAATAACATATTCCATATATTCTATAAAAAACCTATTATAAATATGTTTTAAAATAAAACTAAAATCTTTAATACCTGCGATATAATTTTTATTGTAAAAGCGATGCATTTGCAAATATACACATATATACATATTTGCTCAATTTACAACTTTAATATTACTTTTATATATACATATATTTAAAGATAAAATCAAAATTTCCAATACTTGCAACATAGTATTTATTATACATAAACGTGATACACTTATCAAATACCACAAAATATACATATTTGTTGTTTCAATTTATAGCCTTAATAGTATAAAAGGAAATCTTCTATTATGTTACGAGTTGAAAATATTTACGATCGTGATTATTCTGCGGCTGTTACATTCTCACAAGATCTGATTTCTGTTTCAGTCTCTTTAAGAACATGGAGAATAATAATACCGGCTTATTACATATCTTGTGACATTTTTTTTATTAATATCAACATTTATCATGATGGTAGCTACTGAAGCATCCATTGCCGATGTTCGTACACGTACGTGTCCTCCTGGTCAGAGAATGAACCAGGGAATATGCCGCATACCAGGTTAAAAAAAAAGGTATAACAGATTAGTCATATATATTTCATTTATCTCACATTCTTGTAAATGCCTTTTTATAGAATTATTTTTCTTTCAACTATTATTTTTGACATAATTATGTATTTGAATATCTCAAATAAGGGAACTTGGAGACTTTTTAGGAAACTTGATCTTTATATGTATATTATTTCAACAAAGAAAAAAATTCATTTTTCATGTACCAGCACCTAAAACGTCATTATGATAGTTAAGCGCCGACAATAACAGAATGCAGAAGACTTATTTTTTGAGAAGAATTTTTTTTTTTTTTTTAGAAGAATTTACGGTTTTTTAAGTTATTACGTTTTATAATTACATAGTCTGTCATCATTTTGATTATATCCCAATTTTACTATTAACAGCACAAAAGTTGCAGCAATATTGCTGCAAAATTGTAGCAATATTATACGTTGTAGCAATGTTGCAACAAATATCGCAGCAATATTACTGCAACTTTTGTGCTAATAATAGTAAAATTGGGATATAATCAAAATGATGACAGGCTAATTTAATTATAAAATGTAACAACTTAAAAAACTGTAAATTCTTCCAAAAAATTCTTCTTAAAAAATAAAATTCTTCTGCATTCTGTTATTGTCAGCGCAGTTTTGTGCTGTTGGGATAGGTACATATAATACATTTCTAAGGGAGGATCTCGTTTGCCTACAAATCGATTGTCTACACTGCCTACAGCATCGTTTGTTTACATCACTTTTGCCGACAATTCGTTTGCATACAAAAATTATTGGCTACAGCTCGATTGCCTTCATGCACTTTGGCGCACACATAAAAATATCAGAAACGAACTGTCGGCAAAAGTGATGTAAGTAAACTGTAGACAATCAACTTGTAGGCAAACGGGACCCTCCCCATTACAGATCATGCAATATTATATACTGATTTATTAGTTGATAATTTGACTAATAAGTTATATTTTGTTATTTGTTCAATTTTATAAATACACTTAATATAGATAGATTATGACTGTTCAATACTTTTACGTGCATAAATTAAAAATAGGAATGACATAAATCCCTTGAATCAAGTCTCTTAAAATAGGGGACATTTGATACATTTTGATTATTTTACTTAAAATACAAATTACTCAAAGAGTTATTATTATTAATATTTAACTTAATTAATACTTTAAGTACGTTATTAAAATATGTATAATATATCATAACAGCATTTTCATTTTCTTTTATTTTTTAGATGTTTATTAAAATCAAAATGGAAGTTAAGTCCCCAGTGCCTGTATTCTGTAACTCTTAACATAATTTGTTATCATTATATTGTCGTTGCACAGCTTAATTTTTACCTTACACATAATTGACATAATACATGTGCAACAATAATATAACGATACCAACACTGTCGTTAAAGGTTACAAAATATTACACGAGTTTCCTAATAGTTATTTTTTTATAATAATGATTCAATTATTCATCAAATAGATTCATATTAATTATTACAATTTTATAAAATGTGATATTATAAACAATATAAACTTTATTTACAAAACATTATTTAGCTGATATTATATATTAATAAAACAATTAAATATATAATTTTTTAATTTTTTATATTATTAGAACTCTAGTATTTGTTTAATATGTATAGGCATGTATAAATTTGTTCTTGTGAAACGTTTTGTCTTTATTTCATTGACAAAATAATCATTAAATAATAAGAAATAATAATATCTTTATATTAATACTGCATTGATTATTAATTGCGTACAACTTTTAATTTGCAGATACATGAGAATCTGATTAAGGTATCAGAAACAATGAATTACGAGTGAATCTTGTAAATGTGAAAATATAAAAGAATTAATAAATTACTGCAAATGCATAATTTTTGAGTTTTGATTTTTTAAACTTGTAATACATTATATGCGGTTATATGGATTAAATATAAAAAAAACACTTTATCTATCATTAACTTTATTTTTTTATAATACATAAAAGGTCTACAAATGATATACTCGTATGTGCATTATTTAATGTTTTCAGTTTTGCACAGTTTATTAAACATACGTATATGAATTGGAAGGTCGTGAAAAAATTGACAAACTGCGGTTATATAACTGGGATAATTGTAGATTACACGTTTAGTACCTATAAATTACGCAAATCAGAAACAATGTCTTTAGTGTTAAATAGTTTCGACTTAATAAAATGAAGACGTTAAGTAAAGAAAAGAAAAAAAATTATTTCTGCTTATAACAAAAGATATACTGTTATATTCGTATTACATTTATTATAACTTATATGATTCAATACACTGAAATGTCTCATCAAGAATAAGATAACGTTAAGAAATTTAATTTTCACGAATTTTTTATGGAATCATGGCAGGAATAATGCGAATCATCAATTTGCGAAATTCTTCTTAAACAATGAGGTAAATACAACTTCATAATAGACATAAAGTATGCACTTACATCACGTGTCTTATGAATCTTTCATGCACATACGACGTACGAGAGAAGCTCCTGTAAATCCGGTTCTTTTTAAATTGATTTGAATTCTATGCAAAATATGATATATGTAATAAATACATTCATACTTATTTTAAATAATATTCAAATTTACTATATTTCGATATTGCTGTTTAATAACACGATTCAAATATTAATAAAAATTAAGTACGTCATTTACAGTAATGTCAGATTTGGAGATAAATATTTCTAAAAATAAAAAATTCGTAGCTGGCACAAAAATTGTAAGTTTACGAAATATATACCATAATATACCATGGTATATTAGGTATATGTAATAGAAACTGCAATTGTTATGTATAAATTTTATTTTACTTTAGTAAAAGTATTGTACATACTACTCTGCTCTATAATAATAACATGGAAAATGTTGGATAATAACTGATATAAATATTGCGTAATAAATAAGAAAATGTAAGATTACAAGCAATCGATCTGATAAAATATACGCATCGTTCGAATTATAATTATACATATACATATGTGCTTAGATATACATATATATACAAAGTAGAGACATCTACACAACACAGTTTTCCAAGGGATGTCCTAAGGACGTTCAAAGGATGCTACATTCTAAGGACTTCCTCTAGAATGTCCCTCAGTTAACAGTTGTATGTGAGATACTATTCATATCAATCTTTTCGCCGTGATATAATTTCGTTTTTTGCGAATTTCGTGTTTTATATAATTACAATAGAAATTACAACGCAAATATTACAAAAGTATAACGATTTCGAATGTTCTTTCCTTAATCGATAATCGATATAACGCAGTCTGAATTATCGCCAAATGCATCACTGAACACTTGGTTGTCCGTATAAAAAAGTAAAATTTACACGATGTCTTATAATATTCAAGAATTATTCTTACGCTTGAGCAATAATCTTAGTATATAAGTCACAATATAATTTAATATATTTTTCACATTAAATAATCGCTTTTGGTATATATAATCTTCGTGTATTCTTACGCCAATATGTTTCATTCATTAAAAATCTGGATAGACAAAAGATGTCACATTATTATAATCATTAAAATAACTCTCTATACATGAAACAATGATATTTCATTTAAATTTATAACATTTGGTTAAATTATTAGTTTTTTCGCACTTATTTAATAACTTACATGTTATTTGGAATCCTTATAATAATCAATAAAATAATGAATTTATTTGATGTTATACTTTTAATATACTTTAATTATATTTTCTGATAGGTTAATAAATTTGCAGGATATTTACGTTATGCGTCCTTAAGTACGTCATATAAAAAACATATGTTTTAATTACTCACCCGACTTACATATGTTTACCTAATGTAATACAATAAATGCGACGTAATAATACGCGTCCTGTAATTTGCTTTTATTTTACAATTTGATTACATGGATCTTATAGGTACAGTATTCTTATGAATATATCTAAATACATATATGTATATACTTTATCTGTTCTGTCTTCATTATTTTGCCGTTCGTACTACTTCGCTCATTACGTCAGAGATCTGCAACAAAGATAATAGTTTTTTCATTTTTCAAATAGAATTAAGAATTGTAGTTTCGATTTATTTAAATATGGAAAATTGTTTCGCGACAAAATTGTTTCATTTTTTTAACCGTATGTCCTTATCAAAAAGTTATGTATGTATTATATGGCAAATTTAAAAGAATACTTTATTCCTTTTTATTTGCTAAAGTTTCAAAATAATACATTTAAATTAAATCAAGTATTCTTTACATTTAGGCATATAATTTCTTGTAATATGAAGAATATTCACGTATTTCTTATTGTTAAATCTAGGCGCGGATCGTCCGGCGGCTAGAATTTATGGTATGGCTGTAAGTCAAAGAATTAGATCCAATCTGCTCATTAGACCCACATGTAAATCCTCGACAATATTTTGGCATTAAATAGGTTTAGTAAGTTTTGGCGTACGTTCGCGTATGAATATACATGGCTACTTAGTAAGCTTCCGCGGTAGTTTATGCGAAACAAGGAATTAACATAATATGCTATAAATAACATTATTACAATAAGTGCCGTTTAATAAACAACAGTACTTTTAACTTTGATGAATTTCATTAGCGTTCTTAAATATAATATCAAGACACGCATTCTAACAGGCCATTGTTTCTTTAAAAGATCCAAGATCGTTCTTTGTAACAATGCGCAAATAAGAGTAGAACGATGATTTGCTTTTCTTGGAAATAGCATCCTATAATTAGTTTGACGTCACGACGCTAGATGTAAGTCTTTCTTTCCTTCTTTAATTTCAATTCAATTCATTGGAGAAATAAGTTGGTCGACAAGTCGATCGTCAAAAAACACGACGCGAGTTTTCCAATCTCCAGCAGATACGCTCGCGCGCGTTTACTCATTAAGCCGACGCATTTTAACTAATTGATGTCGATATATATAATAAACTCAGGATTGCAGGCTATTCCATTATATAAATCCGCCGAGCTGTAAAATAATTGAAACGCCTGTGCAGCATGCGTAACGTTAGCTTGCTGGCATACCATAGCGAGGTATTGTAACTATGCACGACCGATGCAGTCGATTTGCGTGAACAAATCCCCTCAGTGCACAGCGCGGGCGTAGTCTAAATTAGAAATTTACGAAGGCAATGGCGCGGATAATCGGCATTATATGACAAATAACTTTGAATGTTTTAATTAGCACGCGTTTCTCTTACAGCACTGAAGACATCGCCTAATGTCGCGTTATGTCGGACTTTTATGCTGTACAGCCACCGTGACTTTGAGCGGAAGAAAAAAATAGGAAGAAAAACGGTGAGAGCAAAGGAAAGAAAAAAAGAAGCTCTTGGTCAGTGATATAAACAACACTGCTTTTTGCGCCAGCTAATTAATGAACGGTTTTATCGCCCATACGGCACGACGCGGCTATGCGAACAAACGAGAGCACGGTAATAAAGGTCGGCATTATGAAAATCGTGAAAAATTCACAATACGTACAAAATAATGATCAAACCTGATATCCGGCATATATACATTGCTCTGCATTTTTTAATTTGTATACCGATGCTATCAAAATCGCGCCAGAGCGTCGCAAATTAGCGACACACGTTAAAGAGTGACTCCAAAAAGCGCCCGTTTTGGGGCCCCCGATTTTGCAACTGAACTCTGTATCCAATGGTACCTTATAATGAGACGTTAATCACAGAGAAGTTTCAAGTTGAGGTGATAATTGTTTTCAGAACCGGGGAGGTGAAATCAAAGTCCATTATCGAATTATCATTATACGGGTGTCCCAAAATAATTGCCAAATATTTCATGGGCAGATAGAGTGGACTAAACTGAGTCGAAAAGTCCTCTACCATTTTGTAATTTTTGCAATAATTAATAAGATATTAATTACTAAAAATTGTCGAAAATTAGTCTTCAATAATTTTTTAATCAAATATTATTAATTTTAAAATTGATCTTCAATAATTTTTTATTCAAATATACTATCAATTTTACAGAAAAACTGAAAGATACGAAAATTGCTAAGAATTATTTCATAATTTTTTATCAACTTTTTAGTACTGCATTTTCTTATTTTTACTAACATAAGAAAATACGGTATTAAAAAATTCTGAAAAAATTCTTAGTTTTATGAAAAGAAAATAAATAATTTTTGCCTCTTGCACTTTTTCTATAAAATTGATAATATTTGAATAAAAAATTGTTGAAGATCAATTTTCGGCAATGTTTAGTAATTAATATCTTGTTAATTATTGCGAAAATTGCAAAATGGTAAAGGACTTTTTGACTCAGTTTAATCCGCTCTACCTGCCCATGAAATATTTGGTTAAATGATGCTTTGAATGTAAAAAAATCGGATTTTCGCATAGATGTAATATACATAACACCCCCTCCAGTTATGATAACAATTGTCACCTGAAATTTCTTTGTAATTAATATCTCATTGTAGGATATCATTTGGCACACAGTTCAATCAAACATTGAGGGCCCAAAAACGGGCGAAAAAGGCCCTTTTTTTGAGGTCTCTCTTTCTTTACTCCTTTTTGTATCAATGGGATACTTGAACTCGGGATTTAAAAAAGTAGAATATTAATAAGATTAAAAGCAAAAATAATTTCAATGCTATTTTTTGCTATACTAAAAAAATTACTATATCTTAATAAATATTTTTTTTTAAATATTTGTAAGTAAACATTTACTTATAATAAATAAATATTTACTCAATGAAAAAAATGATAGTTAAATCAAATTAATGATTTTCATATTAAATAAATATATGTTAACATTTGGTAAATATTTACTTGTAAATATTCAAAGAAATATTTATTAAGATATAGTAAATTTTTTTGTTTAGTGAAGTAATAATAATTACATAGATACTAATTAGGGTTAAGCATATTTTATTGTATCTATAAGATTAAAAATTAAGACGACTAATTATAAACGATTAACTAAATATAATCGTTATTTTGTAATTTTCTTTCTCAGCCACATGAATTATCACAGGCATAATAAAAATTTTATGCTTTATGAAAGTAATAGCGAATGAAACATTTTTGAGATTACTTCATATTTCTACACCGCTTATAATTTTAAGCTGCATTTTCTACATACTTGATAAGCACACTATTAATATCAACTTTTATCACGATGGTAATAACTGAACCATATATCATGAAAGTTCAAACATTTCAACCTCAGACTCCCGCAACTCCTACATGTCCTCCTGGTGAACAATATATTGCAGGAAGATGTCGCGTATCTTACTGAGTTTGAAGGTAAGTATAATTTATTTAACACATATTATGATAATTGTTTTTTACAAATATTTTTAAACCATAATTTTCCAAAATAATCCATTCTTTGTTTTCATGATATAATTGATCGTTATTCTTTTAATTATAATACTTTGTGCTTCAAATTAATTTTGACAATTTTTTAAACATATAATTTTATATATTTAATAATAAATTTAATTTTAATATATAATTGAATTTGTTAAATTATTCGAACTAATATGTATTTGTTTAATATATATATATATAAACCTATATAAAACTTGTTCTTGCAAATCATTTAGGTGTTATATTTCTATAATTCTTAAAATAAAAAGTTTTTAAAATATAAAATGAAAAAATTGTAACGTAATAATAATATAATAAATTGTTAAAAAATTTCTATCATTATAATTTAATGTAACTATTATTATATAATTATACTAACATTAATTTTTTATTTGTAGGAAAATTTAATAGTAATGCAGTTGCATTTTATATTTGAGAGACAATGAAAAGAATTATAAACAAATATTATAATTTAACACACTAATAAAGGAAATAAACTATTATTATGGATAAATTGTTTCTTTTTATTTTAGTAATTAATATCATTTGATTAATATGATAGTAAAATTTTATAGTAATGCGATTGCCCTTCATATTTTATTATAGAAACAATAAAGAAGATTATAAGTAAAGATTATAGATTCACAATCAGAAATAAACTTTTATTATGGATATATTAAGTTCTTTTTTAATTTTAGACTTGCCATTTTACACACACATACATACACACACGCACACGCACACATACACTCACTCACACTATGCACATATAAAAAGACAAATTCATTAATTTTCCTTGACATTTTGATTATCCGACCATGTAAACCAGCCATAGGTCGAATTATCGAGGTAGCTGAATAATAAAGATAATATTTTATTTTATAAAAAAATATATTTTAGATCAAGTAATATTAAGTGTCTTTAAGAGCCAATACTGATTCAACGTGTACGTGTATAAATTTATTGTACAATATCAAAAATTAGTAAACGTTTTGATTCGTGAGAGTTTATCTAAAATATTTTAGATAAACTAACAACTTAAAATAAACTACTATAAATACATGTTATCGAGTTTTAATTTTAAGCTTGCAATTATATTACATTTATATAAAAAAACTAATTTTATTAAAGTTTTCCTATAATAAACACACACACATACTCTTCTAACTTTAGAACTTAAAAAAAAGTAATTACAACTCTTATTTTGAATTATCAAAGTTATACGGAAAATGTGATTTATACATAAATTTGATGCAATATTTGATTTTAATACTTGACTTTATCAATCTTTTCTGAATTTTATCTTTTTATATAAAACAGTATATGCCGTATCTGTTTCACAATAGAAGTAGTAAAAAATGAATAAAAAGTAGATAATAAAAGTAAAGAATATAAAGAACTATATCAAATGTAACATACATAAATTTATTTATTTTTTAAGAACAACTTTAAAAATATATACACATATACACAGAAAGGATGTATGCTTCATATTAATAAAAAAGTAATAATAATACACATTTTGAAAAAAAAAACTATAATATTTTAGTACTTGCAATATAATTTTTATGCATATCACGCATAAAAATTATATTGCAAGTACTAAAATATTACAGTTTTGTTTGTTTCAAAATATATTATTACTTTTTTTGCAATTATTAGGGATCATCCCCGATAATTATCATACATATAAATTAAGGTACGTTTCGGCTTCAAATTTATGCCATCTTCAGCGAGTCAAAACAATCTCAATATAATACTACCGCAATTTACGCAATTCCGCATTTTCTTAACTCAATCGTCATGGAGCAGCTATAATCCATAAGGCAAGAAATCATTGCTCAACAATTTCTTAGTCGTGATAACACAGAATTGTAAAACCTGTTGGCATCACCTATTGAAACACAGTAATGCATATCCGCCAGCAAAAGACCTTAATAATATCAAACTATGATGAAATTCTTCGTGAAATTTCGTCGAATTTATACTGTTACAGTCATACTTTAATATATGTCAATATGTCAAAACTGTTAGACGTATAAGGTTAAAAAACTTTTTTTGAGAAATACCTTCCTGATTAACTGCATTGAATACGGAAAGTACTCTGATTTTTTGATAATATATTCTAATTATAAATATGATCCTTTTGCAAAATATTTTTATGTGCTCATAGATATATCAGATTTGTCTATGATAATTAAATTGCAAAATTTACATTTTAACATATTAATGTGACAACGTGATAATAACATAAATTTTGACTTCACACACACACACACACACACACACACAAACTTCTAAACTAAATTTGATTCCACCTTGCACATGATATGATACTTATATAAACTTTTCATAGAATTTTTTCTTTCTACATAAAAAAATATTAATAATAAAAGTAACGCATATCTATTTTTCAAGAACAGATTTTGATTAAAAAAATATAAATTTTATATTTAATAAAAAATTAGCTATTATATATACATATTTATATATATATGTTTATATATATATATATAATGTATATATACAGAGTGTTAGTTAAGTATGTTGCCATACTCAACAGA
>NW_017256500.1:1635083-1660409 GCF_001594055.1 Mycetomoellerius zeteki
TATATATTATATATATGTATATATATGCATTATATATATATATGTATATATATTTTATGAAAATAAAATGCTTAGGACGTGTAACATACTTTTATCACACATGTACATTGTAGTTTTTATACGCATTCATCCGTGACACATGTAGTTCAAAATATTTGCATATTCGAAATATTTATGTATTTATTTTAAAAAATCAGAGAATTCAATATTTTTTCTTAAAAATGCAAAAATCATTGTTTCATAATAAAATTATTATTTCATAAATATTACAATTCTGTAATTTATAATTTTGCAAAAAATTGTAATTTGGAATGTAAGGAATTGCTGCATAGAACTTCTATACAAAAACTATAATATATTCTATATTATTATTTTCCTTTTTTAAATATTCTAACGTTATTACAACGTTATACCTTTTTGATTAGTGATCTTTTGATCAAGTTTTATTTAAAAAAATAGCTTATTAGGGGAGACCGGGGACAAAAGTAATATTTTGACTTTGAAGTGTTATAACAGTTAAAATATGATTATATTAAAAAAATATGTATCTTTAGATATAGAATTTGTTTAGATACAAAATTTTCTTTGGTTTAATTATTTTATGTAACTAGAAAAAAAGTTTATGTTTGTTTAAAGATTATGACGATTTGTTACAACCGTCCCAACCTCCAGGGACGATAGTAATGATTATAACAGTAGAGAGGGATAATTGTACCACAGGTATGCCAGAGGTATGTAACATAACAACATAAGTACTCTTTCTTGCAGCTGCACAAATGGATATCTCTCTCTGGTCCTTCATAACTTCTTTGAATGTCTCTGTTTGTATAAAGACACTTCTTTTATATAGTTTTTCTCTTATTTGTCTTGTGTTTTCTTGTTAATGGGATTCTATGAAGAAAAATACAAATAACGTTGTACAAAATAATACTAAAATAAAATCAAGTAAGTTTGGGGATAATTGTAATGTTACAACTGACCCGAGGCATTGATGTTACTATTGTTCCCTAATGATATTTTATGATTTATAGTAAATTTTTTAAATAAAAACCTAGATAAAAATCAACCCAAATGTACAAACGATCAACGCAGATAATCATTTAAACATATTATGATAATACACTATATCTTCATTAAAAAGAAAAAAAATATTGTAGATTTTATGCATGCAATAAAACTTACTCGATGCATGAAAAAAGTAATTTTTGCTCCTGCACTCGTGCACGTTCCGCGAGAATCAGCATGTAACGAACGATTCAATGCCGATCTGTCTACAGAATTTTACCATGCAGCCGCATACATATATCCATTATAGTTTAAGAAATATTAACTATTGTCCCGTGTTACTTTTGTCCCCGGTCTCCCCTACTTAAAAGTACACTTGAATAATCAATTACCTATTTCCAACAATAATCTTCTAACGACTCCCTTACACCATAAAGTTTTCCTCCACATCAGTCTCACGTTTTGTTCCTCGTGATACAAGGTGTACAAATGTATGCTAGAATTATACCGCCGCTCAAGACCAGAGCAATCATAACTAAAGTCGTCCATGTGGTTGAGCTCGAGGTGACGCGGGTTGGCACTAGCTTCTTTATTGCGGGCAATTCGGCAACTTCTTCGGTTGTCAAACCCCATCTTCTGGCCTTGGCGATCAGAGATCTCAGGCGTCGTGACGCCTTCTCGCAGGACTTCTTCGACGTCCGCTTGGATAAGCCGTCTAAACAGTTTCCGAAGTGTCCCATAATATCGCGACGTTTCTCATTCTTGAGTCAATTCAAGCGCTGCAACAAATTTCGAACATCGACCGAAACTGTCGAGAAGTCCCAGAATGAAATAATGGGAGTGTAAATCGACGTGCTAGTCCTATCTTTTTCGTCAGATGCTATATCATGATTTGCGCCATTTTCAAGTCGAAGAAAATATATTATATCCTCCGAAATTTGAACAGTCCTCTCAATTTACGCCGTGCTCCGTCTCGAAGAAGAATCGATTTCTTCCGATAAATTAGCATTGTGTAGAGACTGGTGATGTGATCTTTGTTCTAATAGACTTTATTGATCATTATGAGAATTTTCTGTTGTCGTTTTGGCATAATTATTTCAATAATGCCATTGTCTTTGGTAAGTTTATCATTGTTAAATGAAAGCGTTAGTTTAGTATGTAGTAGAAATATCACTTTTATACACTTTCGCACTTAGCAATTTGCATAGCTTCATTTTCTAGCTTTTTAATACGTATTCTTTATGAGGAACAATGTAGCCCAAAGGATTATCTAGAATAACGTACAAATAATACATCAGTACACAACATCTAGAAACAAAGGACGAAATGTGTTATGCAGTAATTCAATAAAACGATGTAAAAGAAAATTCAGATAAAATTAATAACAACATTAATTCTCTAAAAATATTATGTAAATATTAATGAGCAAAATTTTCTCATCAAAATTTAAATCTCGAATAAATGAACGAGATTAATAAAAACTCCAATAAATATGTTTAAACCTGCAAAAGCTATATAAACATTATATAACATAATCCTTGTAGTGCATATTATGAAATAAATTATTATTTCATAATTCGGATAACACGGATTTCTGTATATTAAAACTCTGTGTAATGCTATTCACGCTGTTGTGAGCGCAAACACTCCATCATCCTTTCTCGTCTTTTTGCGCAATTGAATAACACAGCCATTAATTTGCACGTCGATCCAAACCAATCGGCGAGTCGATGAAACCCGGACCGCTTTTAATTCTTCTTCGCACGACCGGGCATGGGAAAATTGTAATTGCCTAGCTCCATGAATAATGCAGAGCGAATCGAAGAAAGAAGAGCCGAGTTCGCGCGAAGAAAGGAGACAAGAAAGAGAAGGTACGGCAAAAAGTTCCCGATTCACAGAGGCCGTATGTCGTAGAAACGAATTAAGTTCCCCTTTAAGTCGATCGTCGCCGCGCCGCAGGATTATATTGTCCCGTCGTCGTCACACGCGGAATACCGCGGATTATATATATGTTACATAAGCGAGCTTTTCGCTTTTTCGCGCATCCTAAGTTCACGTTCCCCTTTCTCACGCCTATTCCAAATTACAATCGACTAACTTTAAATTATATTTATCACGCCTATTTCAAATTACAATCGACTAACTTTAAATTATATTTATGCCCAATTTATGGAGCGCGTGTTTACCGCCACGACCAACTGAGGATTTACGAGCGGCGACTGGATGGGTTCGTCTATTTTCCGATGTTTACGTGCCGAGTGTACTGGTGTTACTCTCGCTGATGTATGGAAGCTCGTTCTCGTACACCAGATAACTTAGCCCCGCTCGACGTTGACTTCGACTCCTTAAAACTCGGCGTATACCTGAGTTACATGAAAACTCCTTGAAACGACTAACTGATTATTATTTAACATATATTTTTAGCAAAAGCAAAAACAAAGTATAATTTTTCATTAATTTATTGTCGTTAATTGTTTATATTATGTATTATATATATATTAATATTATTAATTAATTCTTTACTTTAATCTATAAAAGAGAAATTTGAACGAACAAGACTTTAATTTCCTTTATTGCATTACCTGCCTGTGCAATTCGTAATAAAATGTAAATTGAATGTTATTTTATCTTTCAAAGTTACATTACAACAATCTTGTTTACAATAAAAACAAATTTTTAAAAGACCAACATTTAACATATCTGTAATTGTAGATTTTTTTATCAAATTTCTTTAAATAGTAAAAGATGAAACTTATTCGAATATCTTTATAACCTTATTATGGTAAAATAAGTTTTTAATTTTTGCAACTTAAATTTCTCGCTTCTTCTCTCGCAATATTTCTGAAAAGCAATTCCGCGCTTTTTTCCGAGAAACGCGTCGAATGTGTATGAGAACAAAGAAGAATGCACGATAAATGATACGCTTTCTGTTACAGGTAAGACAATTTCGCTATATAGTTTCTGCAACGAGACATTATTCGAGACAATTACGTCACGGAAAAGTGGGCTACGTACAATCTGCGCTAATAAGTGCACTACTTGTTCTCATTCGGCTCAGTCTTCGTAACAACAGAAGTATATTTTCAACCCTGAATTATATTTTCACGCCATTTGTCTAAAGCTCAGTTTGTGACCTGGAAATAATATCGTCCATGCTCCCCGTCATGTCAGATGCTTATCGCAGTTTTGCTCGACACTCGAATTATTTATATAACTTCTATTGGTTCATATCAGTTTCTTATAGTATAAGTTTTTTATATTAGTATACAGGACATTTCGAAGCTACTAGGTCAAGAGATAACTTTATAACAGAACTCGCAAAAACTATTTTAATCAACATAGATCCGCGTACTAATCATCAGTCGGAATATTTAGTTTCTTTGTAAGCTAAGTTTTTTGTATGGTTATATATATGTTCGGTTATATATATATAGAATTACTGATATCTCGACAATTTCAAATATCAACATAAGTTTATGTAACTAGTATGCCTATGTTTATTGAAATTCTTTTCACTTTTATTAATTTTATAAGTTAACAATGTCGTGATATATAAGTTTCGAAATATACCTAATATTGCATAAATTTTAACCGTCTTTATATACCAAAGTCATTTTTCACAATAGTTAATGCATTTGTAGCGGTCTCGAAATTTGAAAATTATATTGAAAAAATTACCATGCATTCTAAACTCATTTTTATACAATGAAAATTTATAGAATATGATTACAATTTTTCATCTTGAATTGAGTGTAGAGCGAAACTACAAACTTAACAACTTCAATGTTCATACAATCTGATTCTTATTATGTCAACAGGTTTTACCGCGATTGCATTATACAGAGTGTTTAATAAAGCTTTTGAGACAAAATAAACATTGTAATAAAAAGTAAAATTGTTTCGAAAACCTTTCCGATAACGATTCGAGTTAACTATCTTTTCATCTATTTCGCACAACTAAATTAAAGACAGAAAAAACAATAAGCAGTACGAAAAGTTTGTATAAAAAAAATATATTTTTAATTATTCTACGAATATTACATATTAATTATTCGAATATCATATAACTTAAATTTTTTATTAAAATAAATATAAATTTATGGTAATCTATTAAACAAAAATCCGTTTGTAGCAAATTGTTTCAAAATTATTAGTAATGAAAAATAATTATTTTTGGACAAAACATTGTTTCAATAATTTTATTTAAAATATTCTCACATTAAATCTTATTTTATGAATCTTATATGAATATATTAAACTAAATATATAAACTAAACTTTAAAATAAATGCAAATAAATATAACAATACTTTTATAAATAAATGACAAATTGGAAAATTCGTAATAATACTCATATTGTGTACAATTTCATAATTGCACTTTTTTGATGGATATCAAATTAAAGAAAAATTTTATAAAATAACCGGACCCTATTAGTATTCAATATGTCTTACTCACTATTTATGGATAACACGGTGAATTCAACAGATAGCACTAGTGCAGGTTGTCCATCTGACTCGATTGTATATGTCAGTTTATTGTTCAGTCTGTTATTGTTTATTCTATTATTGTCAGTAACGCAAAATACGAAACGTTGTAGTCGTGATGCACTATTTGGTAGGTAAGTAATTGCTTTCTCTAATTATAAAAAAATTATTATTAATTTCCGTTGTTCATTTTACTAGCTATGTACTTATTCATTTTACTAGCTATGTACTTATATTTTTATACAACACTATATATTTTTATTGTTTTTAATATTTGGTTTACAACCAAATAGAGGAATCTTTTTGCAAGGTTCATCCAATTAATATGATCAACCCTTAGGCATACTGAGTGCACACATTGATTGTTTTTTTATATTTTTATTTTAAACTACAGATTCTCTAATTCATCTGCTAAACATCTGCTAAATATCGAGATAAGTAGATAAATCAATTATTTCGAAAATAGTTTTTTGTGAATTTTTACATGTCAATTAAATTTATGATATATCTTATAAAAGTAACATTGAATCACGTTATTTTCTTTTTCTTTAATTTAGAAAAAAGAAAGAGGAAATCGTATACTGAGATCATATTAATAAATAATGTTTCACTGTAAATATTAGGAAATATCATATTCTTTTTAATGTTCAACAATATTTTTTCTCTTAAATCATCAGTTTTGAATTCAAAAAATAAAATAGATCGCAAAGCTTAAGTGGATCGTATAGGGTCCAGTTACTTTATAAATTTAGTACTAAAGCATACCTTTTTCTAACACTTATAGAAATCCATTGTCAGCAATTGTCTTTGACAAATATATTTGTCATAGATACAATTTATATCAATATGAATTGCATATGATCTTGAAGCGTTTTTCACTTTATTTATTCGTAAATTTTTCACACATAATTTCATTAAAATAAACTTATTTAAATCACATTTTTAAAATTCAATTTTTAGATAGATATTTAATCAGCACAGCATGTGGATAAATTAAACAAGTAAATCATAAATAAAAATGAAAACAGAAAGTTTTTTTAGTTGTACAAAATCTATATTGTCTAACTATAACATTGTGTTTGCCTCAGCTTGCGCTTTCAGTTTTTTGCTTGAAAAATATACAAGATAAAAACCTTCGATTGTTCCTCAATCTTTATGTACGAATATTAAGAAATATGTTAAGAAATATACGTCGTAACCACGTGACACGAAATTTTGCATGCGTACACCGTATGTTGTGTCTCCGACGGACATCGCGGCGCTTACTGCCGGGGCGTCGAATATCCACGACCCTTTATGCGGCAGAACCACCCCCGATCACCCCCTGACACCCTACCACTGGTCTTCCTCGACGCAGCGGCGACGCGGTGCGAAGCTATCGAGAGACTGTATGTACATTGGATCTTAATGCAGCTATATGTTTGCAGAACTGGATATCCTGTGTTGGCAAAGCCAAAATTAAGGCCAATATTAATCCTTTGACCATCCTCGCTACTCTTTACGGTCACCGACTTACGAATTTAGAAGATATATGTATATTTGAGATATTGAAATCCATTTTGTATATATACAAAATGGATTTCAACAACACTATTTATCCAATATGACTGTTTCACATCTTTGCTTTAGGTATTATTGTATCCAATTTTATTTTACAAATAAAATATTTATTTTAGACTTTAAGATAAGTTTCGCTACAAAACATCGAGCGTTCGTGGTATATGCCCTTAATTTCTCCGTTTTTATAATTAATAATAATTTTTGTATCTAAGGATACGTTTTAATAATATATTTTAACAATATGTTTTAATAAAAATATTCAATAATATAAAAAAATAAAAAAGAAATATTAAATTTATGTAATTATTGATTATTGATTATATATATTAAATCTTTCATTTGCAGCTATATATTATTTCAGTTTTTTTAAGATCTGCGATTCTTGTCATAACAAAACGCACTATGATGGAATGAACGTGTAAAACTAATTGCGTTATGAATAATTACCTTGTCTAGACCAAAATAATTACGTACCTACATATTTGTACTCCATCGAACTACATTCACTCATTTAACGCAATTTTAACGAGATTCCATCAGTTTGTGTTGGCCTGTCGCATACGCAATATCTGGTTAATGGTAGTCGGCAGAATTGTATGCGAATTACACATCATCACAGCAATCATTTTGTTTCTCTAATCAATTCCACTGCCCTCGAATATGATCTTGCGTTTCCCATGCAGCTGTGCAAGAACTGTATTAATCACACAAAATTGTATCACGTTATACGATTGTAACGAGCGCGTATCGCTCGTTAGTAATTAGCCGCTCGTACCTAATTATTTGCTCATAGCGCTCTCAGCAAATTTGCGCTCGCTACCTTGTTATATTTCTCCAGAAATATTACCTAATTCGTCAGCTCAATACAGCTCATTCAAAACAAGGAATTTACAAAAAATAAAATGAAATATACACTAACGATAAAAATAATTATTTTATTATTATTTTAGTTTAATTTTTCTTGGTATAAATTTTATATATACTTTTAAAAACTATTACAGACAAATCTTGACAAATAATAATCTCGATTCATGCGCTGTATAATTAAAAGTTTCTATATGAATGAATCATGAACGTTCTGTATATGAATCACAATGTGCGAATGGAAATGGTATGGATTAGAAGGTAATGCAAGAGATACTGAAAGACACATTTTCCGCACCGTCGAGAATATCAAGACTTTTACTGTCTTTCTAAGCATAGATGAATTTCAAACGAATCTCCGACCGAGATCCACGTATCCGCGCGCAATCGTTAATAAGAGAGAATGGAATGACCCAACGCTACTTGTTGCCATGAACCAAAGCCAAAAGCACCTGTTCTGTTACGCAAGAGAGAACAAAGCCTCCAATCTGCTCGTAACATTGCCATAATCACTGAGGAACAGTGCCGTACATATCACTCCCCAAGAAACGTACTAACCTGCGCGGTCAGATGGAATAACGAGAACATGTAACAGAATATGTCCATTCGCAACGAAATAAAAGGTTTTGAAATTAAATGGCAGCATGATCAGTTAAAGTAAAGACTAATTAATCGAATTCAGGTATATGTAAAATTGTTTTATGGAAGAATGTTTCTATTTAGTTTGCTTATTATCTATGAATATATATATTTTTTAAATTTATTTAATTACCTTGCTCTAAAACTAATTACTAGTACTGTTATTATTATTACTTATATCTCCTTTTATCTTTAGGAATACATATTAAGAAAGAAAAAATTACAAAATTATTCACAAGTTTGATAAAAAAATAGAAATAGTTTAATACGTTGTTTGATGAAAACATTCATATAACGATACTTTAAACTTTTCTTTTTTCGAAGAATTTCTTTTTACTATAAAAAATAATAGATAAAAAAAATAAAATATATAATAAAAATAAAGATAAAATCAATAAATATTTTATCAATTTCATATTTAATAGAACAATCGTGTAACACTTATATTTTAGGAAATAAAATTGTAATATTTAGTACTTGCAGTAAAATTTTTACAATTTGCATATCCTTGACGTACTACATCATTTATGACTACAAACGGTATATAAAGAAAAAATTTCTTTACTGAGTAGCAAAATATCATAAGTTGAATATTTCACATAAGTGACTGCTTCGTGCCCATTTTACAAAATTTTAGATTTGATCTTTATTTAATTAATTTTAAGTAAACATGAAGATTGACCAGCCATCTACTGCGTTCTTTGGTTTCTTATTAGTATCAACATTTTTCGCAATGGTGGTCACCGAATCAAGTATTGTAGATATAGGTCCATGTCCTATTGGATACATAAGAGATTATTTCACTGGAATTTGCCGTCAATTGGCAAATTAAAAACAGGTACAGTTTGTGTACAAAATATTTTTAAATGTGCTAGATACGTTCTCCTTTTATCTGCACTTTTTAGTTTTTGTTCAAGTCATTTATCAAGATATATAAATATGACATTAAAATAAATACAATATCGTATATTCAAATATTACAAAAGGTCATTTCGTTTCGTGTAATTGTAATTTAATTATGCATTTAATTATGCAAAATGAGTACGTATCAATTTTAACAATCTTGAAAACTCAAGAGATTATTTCGTATATTATGCCAATTAAAAAATTAAGGAATCACCTATTCTGCCTTCCAAAAATAGAGCATATATTCAATATTTAAGAAAATATAACTTTGTCAAAAATTATCGTAATGAGATGATCTGAAACACATTTTAAAGTTTGAAGTTTTTCAGATCGGTAGTTTAGACAACAGTTTGATTGATTTTTTACGAATTTTTTACTATATAAATACAAAGGAAGATCTGTCAAATCTCAAAATTTTTTATAAATTTTGCAGTTTCATGGCATAAATTAAAAATCGTACAAAAAAGCAGTTCGCAGCTTTCGAAAGAGTAAATCTTTATTTTTAATTGGAGTTCTTATTGAGCGTTGTACGATTCTTTTCACTGACCAGAGTAAAAATTTTTATATGCAATTATATATGATATATAACAAATTTTTACTAAGGAAATTATTCAACATTGAAATAAAAAGCATCTTTTTTACTTTGACTGCTCAAAGAGTACTGGCAGTATATATTGGAACACGGTGTTACTAAAATCGATCTTTTGGAAACATCAATCATGTCACGTGATGTCATTTCATCTATTTGTGAAAAATGTACCGAATACGGACTTCTCGCACGAAAAACAGACAGTCTTCTAGATATATTATAGATTTGTAGCACAGTCGATAACGTCTCTGAGAAATATAATCCTATACTTCTTTCTCTCCGGCACGAGACTTATTTAACAATATTTGTAATATACATATTATAAATTATGTATTTATACATAAATCTTATTTCAATTTTTAAAGGTCGCTATTGCATCTTTCAATACATACACACACATATATACATATATATACATATGTATATGTATACACATATAAGACATATCGTTAAAAAAGATTTTAGTATTATGTTATTTTTCCTATAAAAAATTTATTATTAAATTAGATTAATTGAAAATTTTGAAACATCACGCCTAACATTTTTTATCAATTTTTTATTTTCAGTTGGTGTAACTAATAACAATGGGATTGCATTTAATATGTGTATCCAAATAACAACAAGTGTTATAAAAGTACACAGAAATAAAGTGTAATAAAGCATAATAAATACATTTATAATACAATTATATAATATTAAAGCACTTTTATTTTGAGTCTGTAATTTTATTGAACAAATATGGAAAAACGAATTTATTTATCCTATCATTATTTTGCACAAACGTTAATTATTTCGAAAACATGACGTGCTAGAGAATTTTGATTTGCTGCATGATTTTCAGCACTTAAATATCTAATACCTTGTCTGATTGAAAGTAAATTTTTGCTGTATCATTGGATTAATTGATTTAATTGCGCATCAAATAAATCCGTAACGTTGACTACAGATCGAGAGAATAATGTAATTCATATATTTAATTTATATCTTTAATAATATACATACTTAATTAATAATTTAAATATACAATTCCGTTAGTATTAAATTAAAAATGGTACAAACATTAAATACATATATATGTGTATAAAAAAAAGTCGTCATTGCAAGATATTTTAATATAATATTAACTTTGATGAAAAATTAATTATTAAATTACTGAAAATGATAATTTTGTTATAACAATATGACAGTTATTAATTGTATCAACATTAATTTTCAGTTTACAAATAGATTTACAATTTATAGATTACAATTTCAATTTTATAGATTTTAATTTCATACATTTAAAATTATACATTTATCGATCTTTTTTTAACAGATGTTTAGACTACTCCTTTTATACCCATTTTTCATCTTTAAACCTTTTGAAAACGTTATACTCTTCTTTTACTTCCTCAAATTTTTTTACTCTCCCCTTTTTTTGCTTTTTTGCCAATAAATGTTTTTGTAGAAATACGTGAGAAAATCTTCAAGACATTGAGCTTGTATTTTATAACTGTAAAGAGTTAAGCTTTCTCAAACAACCACTTGCAAACTGCGATTGTCCAGTACGATCACGTTGTGCATCCACAATCGTCGTACTAAACTTATTACGGCAATCGAAATCCTTGGGATGGAGGACTTTGAATGCTCCTTTTTTGCAATGAGAGAATTCCAGAGCAATATACGTACTCGCTCTATCGTCCTACTTGGGCACGGAAAGTATCTTTCGCATCAAGAGAATGTCGTCACAGTCACAAGCACAAAGTATAAGCGTATCACCCGGCAGGTCCTCACGCCTCAGGACACTCCCACTCACATTTACAGCTTGCGTAAATCTCACCTTTACGATCGCCGTAAACTTGCCTCGATCCTCGGAATACCTAGGTAACCTGAGTCGTCTTTAAGACCGCGGAATCTTGTTCAAGACACAACGTCGAAGTTGGAGAGGTCAGTTCGGGATTGTCCGACGAACATATAATTCCATGGGACATTTTAGGATTCAGTGGCGATAGTGCAAATAGTCGTCACCAAATAAATTACACGAATGGAGGCGAGAATGAAAGCGATCGGAGCATACGGAATAAATGACTCCATTAAGCTGAAGAAGAATATTGGATTGGCGAGAATCTGTTATTTTTTTACTATTTTGGTTACTAAAAAAACATAAAAAAATAAATATAATGCAATTGATTGGAATGGCAATTTGGATTAAATATGATTGAATAATAATTTTCGTGTTCTCTTCTAGAATATAATCTTATTTATAATATGAAGAAAAGAAAAAAAATTTATTTTAAAATTTTAATTCCAAATGACATTCTTTTGTAAAGTCTCGAAAAAGTTCTACAGACATCTATCATGCGCAATCTTATTTTCAATCCGATTGATTAGCTCTCGAACACAATCATTCGAGAAATGAGTAAAATGTTCAATCTTATAAAATATATACATTGGAAACTATTATTTCGAAGTTGAGATCGTAGAGAACGTAAGAACACATCATTTATTATACGTTGATAAAGATCAACCATTGATTTTCTTTTTACATGTAAATAAAATCTACAGTGTTTGAAAAATTGCATAATTACACAAAAATAGCATCTTTTCTAATTCTAAATAATAAATAAATAAAGAATTGTTATATTTTTTATAATAAATACTTTACAAATTATCGAATATTATAAATATAATATAATTTTAAAATATATTTTGTAATGTGTTTGCAACTTTTTGGGAAATTCAAAAAATATAGATATTAAATTTACAATTTAATTTATTATTATATTAAAATGAAAATAATATTCAAGGTTCAGACGAATAAATCATAATAATTAGCCTAATAAGCCTGTTTGAGCCAAAGATATTTATTGTATGAAATAAAATTTAACAATTACATGTATATTAATCGTAAACGTTTCGACCTATGGTTAAGTTCTTTATCAATATTTAATTACATATCATGTCATATATTGACGCAATTAATACGCGCTATAAATACATCTAAAATGTCCAAATATCTATCGTGGTATTGTCCAACCGCTTTGTAGTCATCAAATTAGCATGTTTACTAGATACAAACAGATTTTATTATATATATATATATATACTAATAACAATTATACTTAATATCTGAAAAACAATGAACTTACATGATTGCACAAGCGCGTCATAAGTTTTTTTGAATAACTTTATATGTTCCATAGGACTGATAGGTTCACTAAATAATATACACAAATGAACTCGATCAAATTCAACAAATTTAAAGTAGCTCCAAATTAATTTAAAATATTGATGTATAGCTACTTCATTTTGCATAAACTTACATGAAACAATAATGAGTGTATTCAACCGCATTATTTCCGTTCGGTAGTTACAAGTCGACTAAGCAAATTCGAGCAACAGGAGACCAAGGAACATATATTACAATGTCAATGTGGCAACACATAATAATAATAACACGGGATAGAAACAATTAGTTCTCAGTAAATAAATCAATATATAACGTATTAAGATTCATAGTATCATTTTGTAAATTTAAACCTGCTTTTTGTTTTTTAATGTGTATCATCTCAGATAGCAATCTCTTATATTGAATTTTTTCTTTGTCTAGTATGTGCAAATTGTTCCAATCAAATTCATGAGAACTTTCCAATCGATGTTGTGTGATAACTGACAATTGAGTCGTATTTCTGTTAATATAATTTCTATGTTCGTTTATGCGTGTTTTCAGACATCTGCTCATTTGTCCAACATACGACGCATCGCAATCCTTACAATCAATTCTATATACTAAATTGGATTGTGAGGATTGCAGTAATCTATCTTTTTGAGCTTTTATGAACTTATTAAGCTTGTTTATACCTCTATAAGCCATTTTCACACAAGGCACATGTTTCAAAAACCTAGTAGTAGAAGTAGCTATACATCAATATTTTAAATTAATTTGGAACTATTTTAAATTTGTTGAATTTGATCGAATTCATTTGTGTATATTATTTAGTGAACCTATCAGTCCTATGGAACATATAAAGTTATTCAAAAAAACTTATGACGCTTGTGCAATCATGTAAGTTCATTGTTTTCAGACATTAAGTATAATTGTTATTAGTATATATATATATATATAATAAAATCTGTTTGTATGTAGTAAACATGCTACTTTGATGACTACAAAGCGGTTGGACAATACCATGATAGATATTTGGACATTTTAGATGTATTTATAGCGCGTATTAATTGCGTCAATATAAATTATTATGATTTATTATTATATTGTCACATAAATTATCAACTTGAATAAAAAGTAAAAATATAATATCATATATAAATATATATGTTTAAATATAATATAGCTTATATAATAAATAGTAAAATACGTATAAATTAATTTGATAACGTCAATTTTTTACATCAATAGATATTACGGAATGTATTTAAAATAGTATTCCATTAAATTAAATAATGATAGTTTAATTAATTCTATATAATCCAATATTGATATTCTGAGGTTTCAAACAAATTAGCAAATTCCTCTTGAAATAATGCGAAAGTAGAAGAATATACATAATCGCGGGTAATATCCATAACTTTTGCAATTAAGAGATTAAATACCGTTATCTTCTCAAAGTTCTTTATCTTGTTAGGATGACTGTCCATGAGTAGAAAAGTATTGCAAAAAGTTCACGAGTTTGTTAATTATATCTTTCATCATTTCGACATTCTAACGATGATATACAGTTAAATGGTATACATAAGATGCGCGCATTATTACGGTAGGTTTCGTAAAAACTTAAAATAACGTAGTTCTAAAACTTCTGCCAATACAGTATTTTCCGATAATATCGGACATTGAATACATAATTTAATGATCAGAGGGTTGCTTCAGTTGCTCCTTCATAGTGTCGCTGTATAGCAGTTAAATAAAAATAAGTACGAGTTATTAACTATAGCGTTAAATTACATTTATAGACAAATTTATCTATAAATGTAATTTATCATAACATTTATTAATTTTTATATTATCTATTATGTATAATAAGCAATTATGTATAATATCACTTAAAAAAGTGATCTTGGAGTTATAGCGAAAATTATCTAAGTACGAAAAATAGCTAAGATAGATAAATTTCTAGCAAGTACTGCGATATTGGATATGTATTGCACCTAATCATATAGATGACAGAGATAGAATTTAGATTTGTGCTATAAATTCTATGCGTATGATACATAATTTTCTATCAGATACAAAAAACAGCTATAATTCTAGCTGGAGCAGCAAAATATTTTTTTGCGTGATAATAATTTCATGTAACTTGCAGCAAATATCGATACAATCTATTAAAAAATTATATTTTTACTTATTTCTCAGCATCGAAATCATGTCGCAAATAATTGTATTATGACACTATAGTAGCTGCAAGCGGAAATTATCGATAATATAATCCTTGTAAGAGCGATAGTTACATAAGAGCAGGCGTGAACGCGTGTCTGTAGAAAATAGATAGAACTGAAGGCGGAAGAAGGGTGGAAGGCATGATGAAGTGTAATTACGTTCGGCGCAGTGAGTCCAATCAGACGGCCGAGCAAACAGAAGAAAATTTCGCCGAAAAGACTATGAGAGAGTGCGAATCAGAACAGATTTCTGATAGAACTTCAACGAGATGAAAAGAGCAGTTTTTAGACTGTTTATTAACGATAACTTTTTCTCATACGTTGTAAACCGATACATTTGAATGTTTTTATTTATCACATTGTTTATTTAACATACTTTATTATTTATAATCATTATTTGGACAACACACAGAGTTTATTCGGTAATTAGTATAATTATTGTTTATTTATTATATAACTTGAATACGAAAACAGATCGTATTTTTCAGTAAAAGATATTATGATGGAAAATGTATTTTTACTAACAAGATGTACATAAACTTAGGTTTATGTACATCTTTCTTGTAAAAGCTGAGTTTTCCATTTCTTACAAAATTGAATACTTTTTAAAAATCTATCGTAAAAATGCTTCTTCTATAAAGCGAGTGTCAACTCTTCTGACAGATTCAATTCGACTCATTTTATTCACGGTATGACATACATAACTCACTGAAGACCGCAGTCAGTCTGCGGTTCGCTTAGAAAACACTTCAATAAGTAAAAAAGATGAGAAAAGCGAGGGTTACTGTTGGAATTCGAAGGGATTCAACGCGTACAGAGACTGTAGGAAGACGAATCACCGGTATTTCGAACACGTTGTTGCGTTATTTAATTAAAACTGCACCAGTCTCTGGTACAATTTGCCAAAAGAGAAAACAGAGACGCCGTCAGAACGACAAGGACAAGAGAGACCGTGAGGGAACGCGAGGTAGCGTAAGAAGGGTTGAATGAGGTGAAAACGAGAAAGTAAAAAATACAGACGGATGTGGAGAGATCGTAGGAAGGGTAGCTGATGATGGAGGAATGAAACCGACTCGGGGAGAACGACCTGCACGTGGCTGGAAGAACGGAGATGAACGAAATAGCACAATCCGAAAGTTATAAAGAACTTCTTTCTGCTACTTAAAGGAAAGACGCCGGCGAAGGTCCTGCGAAGGAAATGGCATGGGAGAGCGGCAGAAGGAGAATGGGACAGACGGTGAAATGGAGGAACGGCGGCTCTTGTGTCAAAAAGAGAGCAAACCACTCGTCGGACTTCTCGCTGGACTTGGTCATTCGGTCCGGCCAAGAACGTGTAAAGATTCTCGACCGTTGAAAAAAAACGAAGAGCAAAGAGAGGATGTAGAACGAAGGGGAAGAGGAAACGAGACTGATGCAAGTACTCGCACGAAAGAAAAACTGTATAGTTGAGAAACACGATGAGAGAAACACGATGAGAAGGGAAAGGAGAGATGGTCGCTTAGCGGGTCACAGATATTCCGGGACCAATTTCTATATCATAGGATTCGCGATTGAACGACGCACAGCGACGCAGACTTCAATGGAAAACAAAACGAAGTTCCTTAATTTGAAAAAACTTCTAAGTTTTCGCGCTCTTGCACTTTCACGGGTAAGCAAAATGGTAGTATATACATACGTTTATTTATACCAAGTTGATTGTACAAATAGACATATTGTATACTAAAGGTAATTTTGACTGATTAATTCTGGCAAGCTCCGATTTACTCCGATCGACGACTAACTTATAAAGGAATTTCTGTAATATTTTGTTAACATGGATGGAATCTAGTGTATTTACATTACAATAGGTGTCTCGCATTTAGAGGTTATATTTAAATACAAATTTCTTTTTTCTTTTCTTTTAATTGAATTTAAATGGTTTATTTATTTTGAGCTTCCTGTATTTGCATCGCTATCTTTGCTTCCATAAGATGTATAAATATGCTTATAATGAACAGATTGCGAACTTATTCAAGGATTACACGAACTTTTCATTTAGCATTTTATAACAAATCTATAGCAAGTTTCTGTTTAAAATGAGAACGTGCTAATTAATTATTGTAACAGTGATAGAAAATTCAATCGGATATAATAAAATAATAACTGACTATTCAGTGGAAGAAGTCTTTAAGTAAATACAGTTGGAAATTTTTAATAAAGTAATTGATAAGAAAAAATATAAAATAAAATAAATTTAAAATAAAATAAAATTCTAATACGTATTTTCTACATTGAGAAAATCTAGCTTTATTTTAAAAATGTCAATGTTTTATTTGAAAAATATTTATGTTCTCTATTTTACGTTTCAGCATAATATAAACGAAAAAAACATGTTATCTATAAATAACATTTTATCATCTATAAATAAATGTCGTTCTTTTTACTAAAATCAAGCGCGAATGAAATAGAGAAATGTACAAATTTGTAATCCTGAAACAGTGCCAATATTTTCGCCGCGTTCCAATTACGTCGAACGATTGTTCCTATTTATTTTCCATCAATTATCGAATACGTGCCAATTATACAAACAAACGTATAATCTTGTTTGCTCGCAGTTAGTAACAAAAGTGAACGAGTTATCCGTCGTAACCATTTTGCACAGTCGATCTAATGAAAATACGCTGATTGTGATAAACATAACACGATAACGATATAATATTTTTATATTTTTTACAAGATATACACAAATATAATCTTTTAAGTTGCAAAACTTAATTAATAATAAGCGCAAATGTAATTGGTAAAATAAATAAGAAGTAAAGGAATTTATAAGATTGAAGAAAACGCAAAATTATAAAATTAATAAAATTTGTTTCACTCGATCGTTGATTTTCCATGATGTATTGACTGTGACTCTTTAAAAAATAAAATAGAGAATAAACGTGTATATATGTATGTTATGATTATTCCTAAAAATATTAATAAAGATTACACGTTCGTTGCTGGTGCAATAAATCTGTAAAATCATCTTTGAATGATCTAAAATTAACGTCATACATGTTACAAATATATTCTGATAATCAAATGTGATTTTAAAATAAAAAATGTATAAAATTACAAATAAAATTCGATCCTGAAGTCTAACAAGAATTAGAAATCTAATATGAGCTTTAGACTTAAAGAGAAGAAACTTAGGAGAGAGGATGAGATTGCTTATTTTAATTACCGCATGAAATTTAACTTATCTCCGACGAGGAAGAAATACTAGCGCGTCTCAGAATGAAGATTTAGCGAGCAAACAACCGACTCAGACCTGCACCCAGTTTTAGGAATTGATTTTAATTGCGCAAACATCGTGAGGATCTTGCGTCCGTGGCACCAGCAAGCACCAGTCCGTAACACGGCGACAGGGTAGGAGCGAATTGAGAGAAGGTGGATGGTGTTTGCACCCCCTCCACAGTGCGAGTGCTACGCATGAGAACTCCTGGAGCTTCCGCGAGCCAAGACATAAGCGCAACTCGATTTGCATATTTAACTCGACGAGCGTACGGAAATGCCAATTTCTAATCCAACTCGCCGCCAGCTCGCTAACAGGCCGGCCGCATATGATTTGCTTGCATTTGCCGTGCCGGCCGCGGATCAGTTAGTTCGCCTTGCATAAGTGCGTGGGGTAAAACGGGCCGTGCATCGCCCTTCCGATGCTTCGCGAGCAGCAGATGTTTACGCGTGGCTCGCGGAGTGTTCCCGACCATCCTCGCTCGCATATTGATCTTCTCATCGTCGGTGATCTCAAGATTAATCGTTTAGTTAGTGGCTGTAGAATTGCTTGTGGTGTGGATTCAAAGTAGCACGATGAATCTTGTAGTCTGCTTCATTGCGAAATTAAGTTCTTCCATGTCGTAGGCTAAAAGCGATGGATTTAATGTGGGGAAGGTCGAGAAATACAACGAAAATATTAATACTTCTTGTAATAATGGACATTTTTACTGTGAGACCTCACACATAGAACACCGGATAAGACAATAAGAGATGTGATTTCTTTTAAATATTAATTTATTTAAAAAAATATTAATAAAAACTAGAAATGTTGATATTAAACATTTGTTTGAATAATGGATATTTAATATCTTTTAATTTATAATATGTATTTTTTTGTTCAGAATTTTTATGTATATAATTTGTGTATATGACTAATTGTAAGTTATACAATATAAGTTATAAATTTATAATTATAAATTTTTATAATTATCTAAATTATAAATATAATATATGATTTTTTAGCTCCAAAACAGTGTAAATACCTCAGTGTAATATGTTATATACATATTATACTTTTCATCTTTTTTAACGGAATTAATATAATAATTAATACACTTATTAAATCAACAAGAGACAATATGTATTTAAGAAATATATTAGAGATAATTTCCAATTGACTAAAAGTTTCTGAAAATAACGCAACAATAGAAGGAAAAATTTGTGTGTATCTTGTTGTACGTCCCAGACAAGATAGAAATAAATAAATGACTTAAGTGCAAAGATAGAAGTACTCTTTTACAATCTCACGCGAGACAACTTCCGCGCGGAACTTTATGATGGTTTCTTTAAGTAAAAACTGTACCATTATTACGGTTTTTGTAATGAAAATAGAATTTTGGCAGTAAGTTGCAAGTTTTTTTTTGTAAAAGCATTAAGATCGCAAATATTTACTTTATGGATGTGAATTGAATACAAAAATCGAAAATCAGGAAATAACTGTTTGAACCAGCAAACATATAAATAAAGTACAGAAAACTTTCTAATATTATTAATAAAACAAAAGTTCGTATGCTTCTTCTTCAGCCTCCAAAAGATGGCTCAGTACCATACAAAAAATTCGTATGCTTCTAACAGGTAATAAGGGCAAAGTTTAGGGATTCTTTGAAGTTTAAGTTAAACGTACAAAGTGCGCTGATTAAAAACTTTCCATTTATATATCTTCATTTATATTTACTACTAATTTTTTGTCAATAAGGAGCATATTATTCAGGAGCTACTCTTTTAAATCTTCAGTTTATAATATATCTAATATAAATTGTAACAAAAATTAAATTAATTTACATGCTATTAAAATATTCGATATTAAGATATTATAAAATTATCAAAGAAAAAGACACAAACGAGAAAGACTGTCCTTTTGCAAGAAATTTCTTCAGCACACATTACGACAAAAGAACAATTTCTTCAAGTTTGAGTAAAAGACAAAAGCATCACAAAAAGGCATTTCTAAGCTCTCAAAGGCATACCTTTACCTTTATCGAAATTTAGTTCCCGTCAGCCTTAATTCGCGCCCGATGCTCTTGGCACAGAGGCAGAGAAGCTGAAGGAAGGGATGCGGTAGCGAAGCATGCAAAGTAAATTGAGAAAGTGCTACGGAGGGAAGTTGTACGTCTAGGACAAAACGCGACTGTCATAAATTTCTTCGGCAACATTGGCCTAGCCCCATCCGCTACTTCGCTAATGAAACGGAGCAACGGCTAATGAGACTAACGAGGTAGTTTCCCTGGCAAGGTTTATTCACTACCTCCGGTTACAGCCTTCGCGAGAAAATGTATACAAGTCGCATAGTCAGGGGTACGCGCGGCATACATAGATCGTCAGGATATAATAGCTCGGGGGTGCCTCGGGGTAATTTAGTTGTGCCTTATTAAAATATATCGTTCGAACGCGACGAAGTTTCTTGCGTGGTAACATGACGATTCGTACCGGCGAATAATGGCTCCCTTAGGACCTGTTCTGTTATGCATTACGCTCAGAATGTAGAGAACATTTAAAATTGACTTTTAAAATCCCCCATGGAGGTTGTCGCCATCCTTCCCCGTTGTACGTTTATGCTCGAGCTTGAAAAAGTCCTTTTCTCCGAATTCCGAACTGCCGCCGTTTCGCAATGCCAGTTTCTGAATGGGTTAGTGCGAATGATCGATCTCCGGAGCGTTGCATACGTGTCTCTCTCTCTCTCTCTCTCTCTCTCCCTTCCGCTGTTGATAACGCAGCTAGCATTTGCTATTTTCCGGGAAAATGATAAATTTCGCAGTCTGCGGCGTGCAGCGGACGTGCGAGGGCGCCGCTAAAAATGCTTTCCATCAGCGACTTCTGAGTAGTTTTCACGGCGAAGAAGGAGGACGCATCCCCGTGACGGTTCTTTGGTACGCAGAGAGAGTGGGTAGAAAACGAAGACGAAGGAAAGACGAAAGCGCGTGTGAGATGAGGACGTCGTGAAAGGAAAAGCGGATCAGCGTCGGAGGGATTAGCGAAGTGCCACGGCCAGGTGGGATCATTTGTCAAACTTGAGTTTCTCCGCGATCGACACATGCGTGGATAGAACACAGCCTGGTATCGTTCTATACCATGAACGATTTGGTAGAGACGTGGCGTATTTGAGCGATCGGCCTGGTCGCGTTCGAGCCAACCTTGACGATCGCGCGAGCTTCGCTAGCGGAAAAATAACCAGCGATGCCGGCGCCGGAGGAATTTAATAATGTCCTCGCACTTCGGATACCACGGCATATCTGACAAAGGTTTAATGATTATAAAACTAGGTCACTAGCAATAGATCATTGTAAACTTTCAGAATTCATTCGTCGATTTAACAAAGATCTTTGGATTTCTTCGTGTTTCTTCGATCGCGGAAATGGAATGTTTCGAACATTTTAAGAAAATTTGAAGAATGACTTTTTCTTTCCAAAAATAATAAGAAAGATTTTCAGGAATTTTTATGGCATCCCGAGAAGTAAAAATCTGAAACTTTGCAGAAACAGAGTATACATAAATCTAATTACATAACACCTTTCTTTTCACTGAATGGTTTTAGAGTTCTAAAAGTGAAGAAATCCCTTTCAAAGAGAATGACTTTCTATATTTCTAAATTTAATATCTTCGAAATTATAAAAGATATTGGAAAAATATTTAATACGAAAGAGCAAGGGTTTTTTTATGATCTACAATTCTACAATATAATAAAAGATTTAAAAAATTTTTAATAAGCGAAACATTAAAGATTAAAAAAAATTTTTAGTAAAAGCGAAACATTAATTTTTTTTAATGTTTCGCTTACTCTTTTCTTAATCGAGTTTATTATAGCTAATAAATTTTTAATATTTAAATGTCAAAATGTAAGATAAAAAGTTAGAAATGCAGGACACTTGATGTGCTGATTCGAATGTTAGTGCAACATCTTATATAATGAGATTAAGTCAAACAAAAATTTCAATTATTTTTTTATGTTTTGAACGCCATTTATGATTTGAACATCTATTGATTGTTGAGATCTTAATAGAAATACAAAAAATCAAATTTTCTTTTCTTAATTAAAATATTATTTTCACCCTTAATCTCCCGGAGCTGACGTCAAAGTTATTAACAATGGATCTGTGAGACTCATTTAATATACAGCATTTTAAAAAGCATTAATTAATTTTAAGGATTCAAAATAGCACGAAGAAGAATAAATACTAGTACTTATTTAATAAGACTAATCCAAACTTGCAGATGTAACATAAAAAATTGAATTGTTTAACATTTTTGATAAACAATAATAAGATTGAAAGACCGCTAATGTTAAACATAATAATTTTAAATTAAGAAGCGCCATAACGGTCAGAACGTTAAGATGTTGAACTATTGTAAATTCATTTAAATGAATTTACAATAGTTCAACATCTTAACGTTCTGACCGTTATGGCGCTTCTTAATTTAAAATTATTATGTTTAACATTAGCGGTCTTTCAATCTTATTATTGTTTATACACGCGCGCTGAGAAAATGCGTAACTCTCTATATATACCAATTATTGCGAAGAATGATGCTAAGGTCTCGGTAGTCTAAAGGCTTAGGACGCTCGCACGGAATGCAAGAGATCCGGGTTCGACTCCCGGCCGAGGCATTATTTTTCGCAATAAGTTTTATTACAGTTTTTAAGTTGGGGAATTTGGGGGGATTATTAATTTCAGATTTGATTGCATTGAAAGTCCGACAACCATATCGGCACGCAATTATCATTTCTGAAAATTAATTCATTTAAATGAATTTACAATAGTTCAACATCTTAACGTTCTGACCGTTATGGCGCTTCTTAATTTAAAATTTTTGATAAAGATTTATAACTGATATAACTTCAATAGCGCCCCACGTCAGCTCCGAAGAATTAAAATCATTTATTAGCCAAAATAAAATATTGTATATAAAATTTACATGTATTTTATTTCTGTAAAGTTTAAAATTTTTAGGAATTTTTGAATTGTCGAACTTTTCTTGTAAATCATATTTTAATTAATTTTTTTTACTCAATTGGCCGAATTATTGAAAGTTAAGAAAGCTTCAGCGATTGATATAATTTTTTTAAAAAAACATCACTGGATAAAACGCATTTATTTAACAATCGTTTTTATTTTAGGTGCGATGAATAAATCAGCAAATTAATCAGAAAAGACGAAATAATCAAGAATTGATTAACAAATTCCATCTTGGTGACTATAATAATGTGCACGTCACGCCTGCAACCGTCTTTTCCGCGACCATGCTTCATACGCAGCGGGGAAGAGCTTCCGATGGGGTCACATGTAAATAATCTTAAACTGTCATGTACACATGTACTGCAAGCAGTTTCTGCGTATCTCGCGCCGCCATATACACATCGCGTGTATATACGTCGATATACGTTTACTATCAATAAGGTCGAGTGATGTGGTTGAAATTTCTAGATATAATAACGCAGAAACCATAAGCCGAATAACCGTAATAAAGCTGGAAGCTTTGTCAAACTTCGATAATATATCTTAAATAAAAAATCTTTCGTTTGAAAGATTTTAAACAAGTTGTTTCCTCTTCTAAACAATATAGAGGATTAATTTTCCGTTTTATTAATAATATTTTTTTACAACTTCTCGAAGGTTTGCTTTATAATGTTTCAGAGTTTCTTATTATTATAAAAAATTACAATAAAAATTCACTATTTCATGATACATTTTGTTTATTCTTTTAATAAACCATTTATGTTTAACATTAATTTTATTATTGTAATACTTAATAGCAAAATATAAATAATATTATAAGAATTTGTGATTTTAAAGATTAGATAAAATATATATGGGTCAATCAAAATGAAATTTCTTTGATGTGTAGAAAAATTAGAATGCATAAAATATTAACTACTTACATATAGTATATAGAAGTTCTACGATTAAATTAATCTTATTATTAGTGATTTGTATATTCAAAGAAAGATTAAAAAATTAAGAATAAGAATTATAAAATAAACTAATAACTATTCAAGAGTTATACAAATGTATAATATATATAAAAAAATAATATTAATCATGTCACATATTAAAAATAAATGTAGAGAGAGAGGCTTACGTACAATGCGACAATTAATTGCTATTAATTAAATGACTAATTGTTATGTTGATTGATCAAGTAGATTTATAATTAGCTATTAGCACAATGAATTGCATTTACCGATATTGATATTACATTAAGTTTATAATTTCTATTAAAATAATTTATACTGTAGTCAATACATTATAATGATTATTATATATAAATTAATATTAAATATAAACGAGTAAATCTTTAATCAGGTTATAAGTAAGAACAAATTTATTAGTAAAAGTCTTTATAAACAATGTATATTAAAATAATAAACAGCTATTATCAATAACAGCAATTTCGAGACAAAATGTTGTTCGAAAATAAAACAAGCTTTTATGTTTTCTAAGAAATTGTAAAAAAATTAGATAATATTATAGAAATTTAATTAAACAAATTAACCGTTATTAGATATTAATTCTTTATCAAAAAACAATGAAAGAACAAGGGCAGTAGGAGTCAAGCGCGGGAGATGTTGCGCAAATAACACGACTATCGTAGCGTGAAACTTCTTTATTTTACT
>NW_017256500.1:1660854-1818232 GCF_001594055.1 Mycetomoellerius zeteki
GCTAGTTTTCTAATTACTGTCTCAATAAAGACCAATTAAATCAATAAGAGACTAACTGTGTCTGACACTGACTGGCCAAATTATCAGAAACCGGTTTTTGAAGTATTAAGAGTAATGTTTGCGATGCGGTATCTTGTGATCAAGGTGAGCTTCCTAACCATCGGAATAATTAATTATAATTTCAAAAATTTTTTGATACATTAGTTTTACATTTTCTTTATTTCGAGAATTTCAAAATTTCTTTCCCCCCTTTTTTTTTACTGCATTCTTATCTGGATTTAATTCTGGCATTTATACTCTCGAGGTGAGGAAGATCACCATGACTAGTTAATAATTGTTATATTCTATGTATGTGAATTTATTAGTTATCTCTGAAGAAGGCTCAAAAATGAGCCGAAACATGTAAGCGCTTTAGTAAAATAAAGAAGTTTCACGCTACGATAGTCGTGTTATTTGCGCAACATCTCCCGCGCTTGACTCCTACTGCCCTTGTTCTTTCATTGTTTTTTGACTTATAAGGAGTCTTAGTTAGGTTGATTTATTATACGTTAGTTCTTTATGTAGCTCAAATCTGTAATTGCTTTTATTATTTAATGAACAAGTTCAAGGATAATCAAATAATTAATCTTGAGAGAACTTCTTTTTATTGCAGATTTTATTTATTAAAATCTACGTAATTATAAACGACACCGGTAATAATTACTAATTACTAAGAATGTTCGATTTGCATTGTTAATTATTAATTATTAGAAAGAAAAAGCTGTTCAAGTTTCGATTTGCAAACAACATGCGCATGTTATAATAAACATTGTTACAATTTACAATAAAAATATTGCGTAAACAAATGTTTAATTTTGCAAAAAAATGTAGATTAACGTATATCTTAATCAGTTTTATGATAAACTTTTGCAGAAATTTAATAGAAAAAATGATAATACATACAGATTCATTATTATGAAAAGAATATTCGATTTCACATTCTCATTTGATGCTAATTTAGCCATTTAATATTCGGCTCAACATAACATTTTATGTGATATGTACATAATGCAAAAACATCTTAAGACATTTGGAGCTATTAAATTAGAAAAAATATCTAGCACAAATACGGATCTCTTTTATAAATTATGTAGGTTTCTCTTCATCAGAAAGAAGAATGAAAGAGATCTAAAAAATAATTCTATATATATGATTCATCAATTTAATTGGTATTTTTTGCTCGCGGTATTCTCTCCAACGATGATGATATTAACGACTCGCTTAATTATTAGCTGTCTACGAATCAAATGAGATTTCGCATGCTCGCGGAACAATCTCACATATATCATTGATGGGCCGCTTCCAATAAACTGTAGCAGCCGCTCTTGCCACGCCATTAATCACCGCGCGAGCAGTACTGCAACAGTAACACTGAGCAACAGCGAACAGAAATATCATGAATGATTTGGGAGTCGGAAACTCGTACCCTAATCATTCAAATTTCTTTTCGAAATTAGATCACTATAAAGGAGTGCTTTGTGCGCAACACTCGCGAACCAAGTCACCTGTATTTTGATTGTGAAGACTCGTACAACCCTATAGGGACCTCAGACCAAACCACGACGCGCTAATAGATAGGATTAATCAATTGAAGATGTTATCAATTATGTCCTACCGCCTCTAAGTCAATAAACGGATGGAATTTAGCTTAGCCCCTATACCTATAGAGGTTTAGAGACAATCCTCGTCTCAATCATATTATGATTTAGAGCATGATGTTGATTGCCCTTCATTTTAGTATACATGTTTCTGCTGAAAAAAATCACGTCACAAAGTTAAATAACGAAATCATGTAATTAAAATAAGTAAATCACATAACGGATTGTTCCAAATCAGTACGTGAATTTTTTAAATCACGTAATTTGAAAAAAATCTCATGATATTAGAAATAATTTCATCAATCATATGACTTTATTGTTATCAAATTTTAAATAATTAAATGATAGAAATAGAGGAAAAAGCAAACCATCGTTTTTCAAATTATGCGATTTTAAAAGATCACGTACTGATTTGGAACAATTGGTTATCTGATTTACATATTTCAATTACATGATATCATTATGTAACTTATTGACGTGATTTTTTTTCAGTAGGGGTATATATCACAATAGAACATTACAACTCTTCTCTAAAGATTGTTTAATCAAACATTAACATTAATATTGACATTATAATCAGTAAACTACTGAAAAATATTTATAATTTTTAATTTAATTTAATTTATCTTTATGTCTATTTATAAAATTAGCAACAATGCTGTTACTTCTAAACCTACCAGATAATACAATATATCATACATATACAACAAACATACATATAAATAACACTCAACACACATATAGTATTTGAATAAGACAATATATTTGAGTAATACATAATTACACTTATAAAACGCTGGGTCAAAATGTCTGCACGTTCTTCGGTTTCATGTAATTTTTTTTTATTCCAGAATTTAAGCTGATATCAAGAGCTTTTCAAAACACTACCATAAAGTGGTATTGTGATTTTTAAGCCTTACAACTCGAAAAGTACTTAATGAAAAAATATTTTATTGTAGTGTTTTGAAAAGCTCTTGACACCACCCAGCAAACATGGTGACGTATTAATGACGTTAAAAGTACGTAATTTTATGACCACTGACGTCAAGTGATCTACAATGTACGTCTTTTGTACATACTTTAATATCATCTTAATTACGCTTCAATATTACGTCTATACATATATCGTCTTTTAATATGTCATGTAGTGACGAAATTTGCATGACGTTAACAAAACATATACGTATAATCGTATAATTTCTAGTGATACGTTTTAAATTGATGCAGGAAATGATAGGGCATATATTATTCTTGTTAATCAATATTTTCAATATTGAAATGTATTGAACTTTATCGATTTCCATATATAAGTTAACGGTTACGACTTCCGTACAACGTATAATATACGGCTCTTGCATACAGGCGCGGAAACGCTTATCGTGTGACAAAAAATACGACACAATAGCCAATCAATCTTTCGCTCTTATGGAAAAGTTGATTGTCGCGTTGCCTTTTGCCGCGCTGCAAGCGTTTCCGCGTTCTATGTGCAACAGGCATAACTACCGTGCTCGACTTTAGAGACTATATAATTGAAAAATAATAACTAGTGTAGGAAATTAAGGGGTTATAGGCAGTCAGAGGCGCAAAAAAAAGGCATTTTTTTCAAATTTTTTTTGGGAAAACGTGTTTACTTTTTCATTCGGGACCTTTTGCGTCATATCAGTCTATGTTTGAAGAACTTATTGTAATTTTTTCGTTACAAAATAATAATAATTGTACTAATGGCGAATATTTTAATGCAACACGTCAAAAAAATGTGACCCTCTCGTGGACATGATATCTTGAAACTGGATCATCTGAAATCAAAATTTCAAAAAGATTTCGTTAGTAGATGACTTTATCTCGTACTTGAACGAAGGATTTCGAAAAAAATTGAATTTTGAATTTTTGGGACAACTTTAAAGTTTGAGTCACGATTTTCACTAAAAAAATTGACTATTTTATGTTTGTAAAACAAGTTCTATTCATTGAAAAAAAAAATCCTTCGTCCAAGTACGATTTTAATATGTGTAAAAGAAGTACGTAAAATTTCAAAAAGATCGGTGCAGTAGATATTGAGATATCGTGTCCACCGACTTTGAAAACGTAGTTTTGAGAAAAACGCGTTTAAAGTTTTCAGTGCGAATAAAACCTGGATAATTTTTTTTTTTTCAACTTACACAGTATCATCGATTCCAGGCCCATAAAATAAGTCCTCCATGTCTTCCAAAATGTCCAAGTTTTCCGATTTCTGCTGTCTGCGTAGGATTCTTGCCTCCCGCGTAGCAAGTTGCGCTCTGTGCTCAGCGATGGTAATTCGATTCTCGTCCATTTGGCGACAGTACTCGTGGGCGTTGTGTCCTAATTTTGATCCTATTGAGTACAGCATAGTTAGATGTATTGATGATCCTTCATTAAAAACGGAAGCTGCAATCTTAGCAGCAATATTTACTATTGTAGAGCCACTAGGAACAGTTTTGGGCGTTATTTTCCAGATCAACTGGTTGTAGCTTTCATTGTTGTTTTGGTTAAAGCCACCAACACATCTTTGTAATAAGGCTTCCGCGCTTAAATCGTTGTAAACTGGACGAATTGCTTCCAGTACTTCGCTACTAAATGCATCATATGAGTGCACGTATGATTCTAGCTTACCCATGGCTGCAGCGCGCTGCCACTCGCACCAAGAGTCTTGGCCGACAGGACACAAATCGTGTTGGGTATTATCCTGCGGCACATTGAAGTCTTCTAGATGCTTTACTTTTTTTGCAGATGCACTGTAACTCGACGAGTCAGTTTCAACAGTTTTTGGGTTGAAACTCTGTTTTCTTTTTCTGGTTCTGTCTTTGCGAGTTGCACTTTCTTCTCTATTTTTTCTACCTATTTTGTAACGATTCATATTTGAACACTACACGAAATACAAAAGAAACACACAAAGCGTACTATTCAACGTCCAATTCAATACTAACGGCTAACGGTTACTGGCTTTGAATAGAAATTTGTTTATATCTGCGCATCGCCGGCGTCGAATGTGACTTACAGCAGCTCGAACGGTCGGGGCTTGTAAACACTTTCACTCTTACAATTTTGCTCGGATCGACTTGAAATTTTAGGACAACATTCCTGAGATACTATACTTTAATATAAAAAAATAAAAAAAAAATCGATTTTTTCAAATTTCTGACTGCCTATAACCCCTTAATTAGCGTAGTGTAGTAAATATTTATCTTAAGGGGGTAGTCTGCTTTACAAGGTCAAAAAAATCGTTTTTTTTTTATTGCTTAAATAGATAGATAAACTATCCAAGAATATATTCTCAAAAGGATAAATTCCTATTCAAAGTATTTGTGACGATATAAGGCCGAGAGCAGGTAGGCACGGAGCGCGCAGCGGCGAATGCCGGTCCGTTCCGAGCGCGCGCCCGTCCCTCGATCCCCTTACCTGAAATATGGCTTTTCAAAACAATACTTAAGAGCCGAACAAATTCATCTTCATGAATACTACGAGGAAGCTGAAGGCCTCTTATATAGTGCAGGAATCGCTGATTAGCAGATTATTGATGTAAGTAGTCAATAAATCAAACTTTTTCCGACCGCAAACTTTAAAGCGTGTTTTCTCGAGTTTTCATTTTTACGATTTTTCCTAAACTGCGTACACGATAGCAAAAAAAATATTTGACCGATCGACAAAAGCCAAAGTGCATTCTCTTCACAACTAAATTCCCTTCTATATGAACCAAAAAAATTATTAAAAAAGTCTTTTTTAATAATTTTTACATCAGGTCAAAGTCAAATTTAAACATGTAAAAATGGATAATTTGTGTTCAAACTACAAATAATCATCATTATGCCTCTTTTTCGGAATTTTTTAAGTTCATATAGAAGATATACATGTCTAAATTAATAATCAGTTTAATTTTTTCATTTCAGACAAGAATTGCGAGCGGCATCGTGTACGCAGATGGACAACTCCAGAGCCGAGGCGCTCCACACAGTAGCCTCTACATCCGCCATTTTCTATTAAATTGCTCCATAAAAATTCACTTTATACTCTTTGAATACATATTAAAATGAGGCATAAACGTTTAAGAAACTTAATTATTTTTTCCCTTCTAAAAAAATTCCCAAAATATTGCTATTTTTTGGCCTTGTAAAGCAGACTACCCCCTTAAGGTTAAAACATGCCCCACAATGCTATTTTATAGAGAGGAAGAAACAGTAACATGTCATTATACTTCTATTTTTAAATGACGTCATCGGTATGTGACATTTCGACGTGATTTTTACATTCCATTGACGTTATGTTTTGGTCATTAATGATTAACTTATGACTAAAATCTGACGACAAATCATGTTTGCTGGGCAGCTATTAAATTTTGACATAAAAACAGTGTTCCATTAAAAAAAATCGATTTGACTTTAACCTAATCTTGGTAATGCCCCATTACAAAATCTATTATTTTTACCTTCTTTCCCCTAAGAAAACCTATAACTTTTATATAAAACTTTTTCCTGTATCTCTCTTAGTTTCTGAGATATGCACCTGGGGCGATTAAAATGCCCTATCCTGTATGTCACAGAAGTATTTACTTTAGTATGTATACCTACATTGACAATAAATTATCCTCTGGGGTAAGCCAGAAAATGTCAACTATAAGAATATTGAATAAAAAGTGAAAGTTTTCATTACAAATTTTGAAGTTGATTTTGAGAGCTCCTATATCTGCGCTGAAGATCAGATGTGTATCGCTGTTTGATATATTTAATAAAACCTTACAATTTTTGTATGAAACATTTTCTAGTATTACGATTTCTAATTTCTAAGATTCCAACACTTCTGCAATATGAAAGAAAACTTTTTTAAGTAACACATAAAAATATAAAAACGTAATTGCTATCAATGATATAATTTGGAACATGAATAACAAATGAGCAAAATCAAAATTGAACTTTTACTCACGAATAATTTTAATTGAATAATAATTTTTCATAGAAACGTATTCCAGGAATTAGTAATGCTATCAAGTGACATTCTTCATCGGATTCTTGTCGTTTCTACGTTGAATATTCAACCAATATCCATCCTCTGGTATCATTATCAAATGTTTCTTGCTGAATTTTATTGGTAAACTTTTGACGCAAAGTTCCAACTCGCATTTCGCTAATATATGAAATAGTACTACTTTGACTATAAGTAGGCCAAATCTTTTTCCAATGCAAATCCTCGGCCCTAATCCGAATGGAAAATAAAACGGAGGATCATGATCATTATCTAAAAATCTTTCTGGACGAAATTCCATGGGGTTGTCGTAATATTTGTCATCATGATGAATTGCATAAATCGGAATCCATATAATCATGCCCTTGTATATAGTAAAAGGCTTTTCGCCCGGCAATGCAGGCGGCAATTTATAAGCTTCTTTACATACTCTTTCTACAACAGAAGGTGAAAAAAGTCTGAGAGCTTCCTTTATTACTGCATCTAAATATTTGAGTTGATTAATAGCCTCATAAGTTACGCTTCCGTTCAATTTGTCCAAGAGCTCATCTATCTCTTGTCGTAATTTGACCTGAACACTTGGATTAGTCACGATTTTATATGTTATAAAAGACATCACGCTTGAACTAGTTTCGAAGCCAGCAAAATAGAAAGTGTAGGCTTGAGCGAAAATATCGTCTATATTCAATTGTATCTGACCCTCTTTGCCTCTGTTATTCAACATCAATTGTATCATATCCGGACGTGTAACATGCTCGGCATTGCGAATGGCAATCTCGTTCTTTATCCTGCTCTCAAAATACTTCATTTCTTGATTATTTAAAAGTTTTATATTAAATATTCGTCCAAGCTTCGGGAAGGTCCTAACAAAAATGTACTTTATGCTGCGTATTGCTGACATATGAGTTATATCTTTGCCACAAACATAGAACTTGTTTGTCGGATCTCTTACAGAATCGATCTTCATTCCGTAAATACATAAGGCAATGACATCGTTCGTATATCTATCGAAAACATCTTTTATATTTACATAACTTTTATCCGCTGGTAATGTTGAAATTGTTTCAGCAAAATCCGCAGCATGTTTCGACATTAAATTAAACGTAGTCTTCATCTTATGAGATGTAAAGAAAAAATTTAGTAAATTTCTTATGTTTCGCCACTCTGTATTTTGTAAAGAAAACAGACTCTGCGTAATCATATAGTCATTAAAATTGTTGAAAGTGGGACGATTAATAAACTTATCGGAATTTTTGATGATAATAGCCTTGATCAGTTCCGGATCTCGTAGCATGAGAACTGGCTCCGTTGTGGCGTATAATCCAATGTACTTTGCATATCGATTGAAATTGTATATTCTTCGGGTAATATCAACAAATGACATTTGGCGAAGTATAATTGGTGTCATGACACCTAATATCGGAATAGATGGTATGTGAATGATACCATGTCTTTTAAAAAAGTTGAAATTTTTGAAGAGATAATAACCGATGAGAGCATTAATGATGATTGATAACACTGAGATTGACCAGTATTCCATGATAAGTATTACTCGAAAACTTTATATTTTAAGAGAATTAAAATGATACTTATTAAAGTTCAACAAAACTATTCGCGAGGATAATTGGTAAAATATATAACAGGCTAGCGATCTTATTGAGATCAATAACTAGAAGCGACTGTCTCCTCATTAATCCTAAGCTCTCTGTAAAGGCGCTAGTGTAGTTGTAGATGAATATGGAAATAACGGGATAAAAGAGGGAGAAAATACCGCGAGGAAAGAGGATCGCATGATATTACTATGACAGAAAGAAAGAAAGAGAGATTAGATTAGATATCATCAGTAGTAATATCAGGGCAATTCTAACTCCTCCGAGAGGTGAGCGGGGCGCGGGGGGTATTCGTAGGCGCGGGGAGGGAAGGGAGGGAAGGCCCAGTATGGGGCCCCGCCGCCGCCGCCGCCACAAAATAATCATTATGTATTATAGTATTCATTTTAAGATTTTGTAACGTCTATACGACTTCCTAAGGAGCACAAAGTTATGAGAAGACTTATATAACTTCATAAAACGTGTGTACCATTTACATATCGAAAAATTATACGACTAAAAAGTTAATGTCGGTTATATAACTATTTGTAGTTTATAAAACGTCTATAGAAACACATAACATTTAGTCAATATATGTATATTCATTAGAAATTTGTATAACGTCTATACGACTCTACACAAAATAATCATTATGTAGTATTCATTTTAAGATTTTGTAACGCCTATACGACTTATATGTTAACAATCTTATAATACTCATTACAAGTTTTTAAACCGCTTATGTAACTCCGTATATTTCAATTCAACTTTTGAGTTGAATTGAATGTCAGGTTTTTAGGACATTTATACAACTGCAAAGACAAACGTTGTTGCGTTGAAATAATGTGTATATTTATAAAACGGTACGTACATTATAACTCACATTCTTTCAAAAACCATGCTTTACATTTTTTTTATTCGCCTCTAAAAAGAACTGCAATGTAAAAAAATCAGTTTTTTCGGAAAAAATATAAAAGTTGAATTACATTGTTGCAAATTGTTTATGTCCTAATAAGGTTTTTGAATGTTACTATCCATTCAGTCACCTTTCTTACTGTTTGGCGTATCGCCGGGTAAATTTTGCCACCGAATGTGGTAGATTTCGATGGCAAATATAATATGGTAGTCTAGGGTTAAGTCTAGAATTGATTGAACAATACTTTGACAAATATAATCGTTAAGTTTTAAATTGAAATATTGATTATTAACCAAATTATTATATAAAATGTAAATGGATTACCATAATACCACCTCCGTTACTTTAATTTACATTGCTTAAATTCGTCGAGTTTAAACGCGCGAACTCGGTTCAATTTCTATCTCCCAACCACACATATCAACGATACTATTTTCAGACTTAACAGTGTAGAAGTACCTTAGCTCTTATTTGTCTAAGAGCAAGAGATTATTTTTATTGCTGAAAATTGCTTGAAATTGAGTGGAAACATTCGAAATCGATAGATTTAAGCAATGTAAATTAAAATATTTTATACACTTACGGATCACGTTCCACTTGCCATATTGTCTTTTATTAGTCCTTTTATTGCCTATATTTCTTACTGAGCAATTCAACAGCTGTTTCATATAAAATTGAAAAAATAACTTATATTTATCACTTACATCGCTTCATCGTTATCTCAAATTTATTGTCTGTCTCTAAATTTACAATATCCTGAATATATTTTATATATATATATATATAGAATATACTATGTATATTCTATATACCAAACGATTTAATAAAAATTATTTCGTCTTTATAGGCTTTATGTGCATATTACATTTGATGCTATAGTTTACTTTTTATATATTTCATTTACACAACAGATTATAATTTAATTATATGCTACAATTTATTTTATTTAATACATAAATAGTTATCTTACTATTTGTAAAATATTATACTTACAAATTGATGACATAATAAAACTTTCCATCAAAGAAAAAAAACAAAGTTGAAAAAACGAAGTTGAATTCATCGTTCAAATTCGAACGGAACACGTGTCTTGAGATTGCGTATGTCACTGTCAATCAATGCTACAACCTTTTTTTTACCCATCCTTTATCGACGACCGTCGGTAGCAGCAATCAGGACCCGCAAACACTCGAGTTGGAAATTCGATTTACGAGCTGTTTAATTTCCACCAGTTATTCATTAGCTGGTTAACAACTCGTTATTAGAGCGAACTGAATTATTACACGCGGGAGATTCCTCGCTTATATGCGTGTACATACATCTCGGTTTTCGAATCTCGTGATGTACCAATGTTGTGTTCCGCAAATGGACGGAACCTGGCATATATACTCAAAATGATAAACAACTTTCGTATGATAATATGCAGAAGATCGTATCTTTTCTCAAAAATTATTGGTGAAATAAAATTATCATTTTAACAAAATTAAATTCTAGCTGAATAAGATAATATCCAATATATAAATATATATAATGTATATTATAAAAATAAAAGCAATGTGCATATTACATTTGATGCTATAGTTTACTTTTTATATATTTCATTTACACAACAGATTATAATTTAATTATATGCTACAATTTATTTTATTTAATACATAAATAGTTATCTTACTATTTGTAAAATATTATACTTACAAATTGATGACATAATATATTATTATAAATTGTTATAATAATAAATTTTTATGATATTGCATAACTAAAAAATTAATTACTATCTTTACTCTCAACATTTAAAAATAGTAAATCAAACAGCTTAAATCTACACTATTGGAAAAAATGTGTCGAATTTAACATAAACCGCATGTTGCAAATGATCCACTCAAATTTTTGGATTAATTTAACACAAGATAAATATGTTAGAATGTCATACAAATATAATATTATGTAAGAAAATAAATATAAAAAAAGTAGTAATATCGACATAGTTTATCAGCAAACCGTGGAAGTATATTTTTTTCAGAAAATTAACATTTATATGTTAAATTAATTTACTATTTTATTCATTTGTCTTAGAATTTACATTTTAAAACACATTGTTTTTATGTTACTTGTTCACTTACTCATAAATTGTGTTACTTTGACACTAAGAAACATTGAATATCAATTTCGCAAAAAATCTTTAAATAACATAATCACATTATGTTAAATTAACACTCGAATATGTTAAAAAATTCAAGACAAACTGTTAATACAGAACGTGAGTGGACCATTTCCAACACAAATACACAATTTTTTTTATTGTGTATCCAAATAAATTTACGTTTAGAAAAAAAGGAAAACTTAGAGGATAGCCTAAAACTGATTTCTCAACGCTGGACAATATAAATAAGATGCCAAAAATTCGTGCTTGATTCAATAAACTTCAATAAGCTACTTGTGTTCAATAATAAGTCACTATTTGTCATCATCGTGATAATAATTTCAGCATTCCATCAAAGCGTCTCACATTCTTAAACGGTTTTATTATTACCAAGGCATAACTCGCATCGCACTGCGCGCGCGAATAATAATTCCGAGACAATAATATCGCGAAGTTGGATCGCGTTGCGCGAGTAATAAAATTTGCGATCGCAAGCGAATTTGATGATGTTAAAGAAGGGAAAAGTGGATTCCATTTAAATATCAAATTATATTCTTATAGATACGAAATTTTTTAAATAAATAAATTTATATGTATTATATATACGTTATTTTTATGTTTGTTGCAAAATTTTAGTATTTTTACATATTATTATAATTATTAAAAATATTCCTAGCAAAAAATCTCATTTTTGCACATTACTCTAACATTTTAGTAAAACTACATAATTTTATAAAACAAATAAAAGAATATAAAATTTAATAAAATATGACATATAATAAATTTATAGATATATCATTATTATTATTATTATTTTATTTCTAACTCGCGAGTAAAAATAAAACAATAAAAAAGACATAATGAACCGTAGCCATCATCGATGCTATATCACACATCGACACGATTTGTGAATAACAGATAAAAATAAGTTCCAAATATTCATATTACGTTAAGCAGAGTTATAAAACAATTTGTTACTTATAAATTATGCATAAGTAATGCATGTGAAAGAAAATAGTTAAAAACTAATATGATCGAAGAATTACTTATTTCTAATTTCTAAAGAGCTACTACAAGTCTAATTTAGCAATAATACATTCTTTAAATTGTATATCATATATTACAATATCTATGAAGAAATTATTAAAAGAAATTATTAAAAGAAATTATTAAAGAAATTATTAAAAATTTCTATCAAAACAGTACAATATCTTTGGTGTGCTATTTAAATAACTCAATAAAACTGATTTTTGCAAAATAAATATAAAAATATAAGATATATAATAAACTTATCACTATTATTATTGTAGTTCTGATGAACATGGATAAAAAATAAAATATTATAATATAAAAATACAATAACCTTTAGACATACTATTAATACGAAATGGTCGACACTATTAATACGAAATGGTTGATACGTTTTATGAACCATAAATAAAGAATAGCTTGAAACTAAATCTTGTGTGCCTTCCAACAAACGACACAGATGATACGGTATGACACAATGAATCATTACATCCTCGTTATTTGCCAATGTTAAACAAAGATGAGATGATCACTGTGTTGTATTATGTCGCTTGTTGGAAGGCACACCTTATCTATCAATAAGCATTTAAAAGAATAATTCTGTTGAATCTCAACAAAGATATTATAAAAACATTTTTCATTTAACATAAATTTCAAAAATAATTGACTACGTTTACACATCATCATTAATCTGGTTTAATAACATAGTTATAATCCTCTGAAATGTATACAATCGAAATGGTTTTAATTTATCCTATCATAATTGAATATAATGCTTTATTTTTAAATTGGCAGCATTATAGTCACTTTATTTTAAGTTGGCAAAACAATTTTAAAACATTTATATCTTCCTCTTAAAAACAGTTTTATATATAAATCTACATTTCTTCACTAACGAATTCACCAGTATAACTGTCCTTTATGCGACATTTTACATTAGCAGTTACAACTACTGTTGTTACTAAACCGAATTATCATGTAAACATAGTTATTGATAAAGATACTTTTCAAGAATGTCATAAAGAGTTTAAAAAAAAAAAATCAATCATGCAAATATTTTAAGCGTATTACATGCGTTTTTTAAGCTTTTATACATCATTTAGGAATCTATATATATTTGCATTCTCTCTTAGGACCATCTATCTGTATCGCTTTTGGAGCAAGCGAGACCAATTTAATTAGACGAAAACATAGTTACAGGCCCGAGGAGTATAGCGAGAGACAATATCCTCACCGGAGCATCACAGAGGGAAAGCCTGCGAAAACGCGGGCGTTAAATTGCGGTGAAATTTGCAAAGAGATCCGTCTCTTCGTGATAGTAATGCGTGCGACACCATCGGGCCAATTTCCCTGTGGCAATTCCTCACGGCATCGGGGGAGAGAATACGTCAATCCCGACGAGGTGATGCGATGGCTGAAATGTTGCAATCGTTTCATGGAATGTGCACCACATACGATAGATAGACGATCGACAATGAGTTCACGAAACTGTAACGGAGAATGTAGCACATAGTTAATTTTCCCGACTGCAAATATTTCATGTTTTTTCATATGACATACTAGGCTTTCTTTTTCTAATGCTTTGTATCGTTGATTATCATTTTTTTTTATTAACAAAGATACATACATAGTTGGAAAAAATGTGTTGAATTTATTATAAATCGCATGTCCCAAACGGTCCACTCAAATTTTTGAGTTAATTTTACACAAGATGAATATGTTAGAAGGTAACACAAATATTACGTAAGAGAATAAATACAAAGAAAAATAACATCGATTGTAAACCGTAGGAACATATATTTTTTTTTAGAAAATTAAAATTTATGATATGTTAAATTAATACATATTTCATTTATTTGTCTTAGAATTTACGTTTTAAAACACATTATTTTTATGTTACTCGTTTTTCACTCATAAATTGTGTCATTTTGACACTAAGAAACATTGAATATCAATTTCACAAAAAATCTTTAAATAACATAATCACATTATGTTAAATTAATACTCGAATATGTTAAAAAATTCAACACAAACTGTTAACACAAACGTGAGTGGACTGTTTCCAACACAAATACACAAATTTTTTTACTGTGTATATATTTGCTTAATACCGTTATATTCCTTAATAAATCTGGTGTTTCAATTGAAAAAAAGTTTACAAATGTTTATTTTATGAAAGTTATAAATAATCGAGTTTGGGGAATATATCATACCACGGTGTGAGGTTCCCGTAATTTAAGAGTTAGTATCCTTTGCACGGGTCGTTGTTACACGTTAGTTTAGACACGAAAAATGCATACGTGTCGATCAAGAGTAGGTTGAGTAGGCTTTAATAGTTAACTTATTTACATCATAGGATATTTGTTTAATAAACGAAAATTGTTCGTAGCATTTATCGATAACGTTCACGAGACTAAGAGTTGGCTTGCGACAAAGCGAGTTAGTATATTGCTGAATATGAGAGTAAATTCTTGTCGAATATTTATTATTTTCTAAACAAGACTCTTCAATCTTGAAGTAGTATTTTATTATTGTATATAATACATATATGTATAATTGTAATAAATATAATACATATGTATAATTAGCATAAACAAAATTTAACAGCATTAAATATAGTTTCATATAATTATATGATTTCTGTTTTTTAATGATTAATCACGGAAAACGTCAAGACAAGTTCGAGATTACTGAATGTATCAGAAGTAAGATAAATGTACCAGTTAGTGGATATGAATTATTCCTATTGTTGGACACACACAGAGTGACAAAACATTTTTAATATTAAAATTTTAAATATTAAACTTTTAATGTACGACTCTAAATAAATCCGTTGTTTATAAAAATTTAATAACGCGAATTTATTTAGAATCATATCATTAAAAATTTAATACCATGTATTCAAAATTTTTTATTACTTTTTTCCAATAAATTAGGTCATGTCCATTAACTATCCATTAACTGTACATTTATCTTACATATGTACAGAATGATTCTTAAACATTGTCTAATACTTCAAAGACTGATTTTTTATGTCATTTTATAAAGAAATATGGTATTATTTACATATAATGTTTATATGAATATATATGATCACAAAGCTCTTATTTCGGAGATATGCACTGAAAGAAAAAAATAATTGTAATTACCATAATTTAACTATAATTTATAGTAATTTTTTAATTATATATCTTTGTAAAATTGTAAATATAATTATTACTAACGTTACAGATGAATAATGATAAAAATAAAGCGCCTAATCATAATTATTTTTATCATATAATTTATTATTATAGTCATAAATACCAAACATTTTTCTTTCAGTGCAGAGATTTTCTAAAAAAAAGGATTAATTTTTACATCCAACATTTTTTAAAATATTTACATAAAAAAATTTAATATAAGTATATCATTAAATTAAATTATAATTAAAAAATATCTCTAAATATATCTTCCTAATCTAATTTTCCAGTGCGACGATTTAGCCACGCGCGTGAAAATGTAATATATACCACGGTAATATTTATTTGCGAACTGACGTTTCTTCGCACCCGAGATTCGTACGGTGCACATCCGATATACGTTCGCTCAATAGAAGGCGAGAAGTTCGCCGATTGACCCGATAATTCGTTCTATCAGACTTTTGTTAGCCGCAGCAGAACGAGCAACGTCTTCCTCCGTCTCCGGTGCAGTGCAGCGTAAGAGTACCGAACACTTACGGCTGCTTCGGAAAATAATCGAAGATCTTCTCTGTCGTGTTCCATGAACCATAGGAAGAAGCCGTGTAAATCAGATTAGACGCCATTTTGAAACTAATGAGCCGGGAAACGGGACTGAATCGAGAGAGGAGAGAAAGAGAGAGAGTGATTTCTCTCTCCACTGTACATGCGGCTCCTCTTACCCTCCTTTATCTTCTTTCTCTAACCTCGCTTCGCCTCCGACCTCTTCCGCTTCCTCTGAAATTTCCAAAGCATTTCGCTCTTATTTCCCTTTATTCCTCCTCTTTGTTCTCTTATCCCGTTCTCCCATCCCCTTCCCCGTCTATATATTCTTTCATCCATTGCATCCTGGATCGGCCTTCTGTCCCGTTTGCGTTCTTTTCAGTACTTGCAAACAATAACGCATTCCTGTAGCCGCGGCACGGTAATTAACCATTTGTTAGACGTTGCGGAAACAATGGTCCTCGTCCGTTTACTTGCGCGTTATCTCCTTTTACTTGTACAATAGTTCGCTGGTACAGCATGATTAGCTTTAAAACAAAAACAATCAGGATTTGCCGTTAAAAATACGCTATTTTACAGTATTCGACAAATTGACAAATTTACGAAACAATGAGATATTTTACTATATAGGTGCAATCTACTAATTTGCAGCTCTTGTTAATCTCGAAGTTTCGACAAGAGACTCCGACGATTCAAAGAATGGATAGCATATTTCTTCAAAGATGGCAGCATACCTCACTTTTTTTTCTCTATTTTTCTTCTATTTGCATTTGTCTCTCGTTTCTTCATAAAAATAATATTTGTTTTTTACACGTAATTTATAAAATTTTTCCTTTCCTATCTTCATTCTTTCTCACAATATCGTAGAAAGTTTTAATTTTTACACACACACAATTTTTGTAGCCTCGTACATTAAAAATCTGTAAAGCCTCCTTTGAACAATAATAATTCGTATCAGAGTTCGGCATAAAATTTGATTTACAATATTACATTACTTTTATTTATAATTTTATACAATGTAATATGAAAGAAATGTGTAAATATCACGCACATATAAAAGCATATATTAAAGCACACATACCTTGAAATGTACGCTGCATACAAATTGAAAAATATATTTAACGCAAGACACTATCACGTCTCCTGATAATTATAAATAGAAACACGATTTCTACTTTAAAATTATCTGACCCAAATTATAAATCTAAAATGAGTTTCGTGTTTTGCCGTGAGACACGAAATGAAGAAAGAAACAAAAGAAAAACTTCTCATTATAATTTTATTCAAATGTTCTCAAATAAATTCTACAATCTAATTGACTCTATAACGTCGAGTGTGATGTGCGACATGAGATTTATATGTCGAGAAAAGGATATGTCGAGAAATCATTAAAAACGTTAAATATTCTTTTCAATAGTTATACAAGTCTGCAAATTTTACTTTTTTCTACAATCTATAAAAAAAAAAGAAGTTTTTTGTGCGCCGAATTCAAATTTGCAAGGAGAAATACTGTATCACGTTAAGTTTAGAAGTTAAGAAAAATGTGGTTAATATTTCCTAAAAACGCGTTTTTACTAGTTTTAAAAATCAATTTAAAAATATACATATATTAGTTCCTCTTTTACAAGACAAAATAAAAAACAAAACGGTCACATATATAAGAGCAATATTAGTTGTAATGTAAAAAACTACTTTAAAAATTCGTAACTAACGAATCCATGTGCGAGAGATTTCAAAATGGGCTCAAATTATTGTTTAAACATTGTACTTTAATATGAAAATATTAAACCTTTTACCTCGATATCATCGAATCTCTTGCGCGCTTTGTTTTTAGGAACGGGTTTAGTCGCACAGTGTCAAGTAGAACAACTGTCTAATCTCATGCAGCCCCAGTGGGAAATCATTGCAAATAATAAAATTTTCAATATTAAATTTGATATAGATGTAAAAAATCATATTTTGTAAAAGATTATTTATTTCATTAATACAACAATATATAAACAATTATAATTTTTAAGCTAATGAAACAAATATTTTTTTACAAAATATGATCTTTTGTTCCCATATATCTAATTCATTACTAAAATTTTTACTATTCGCAATGTTTTCGCATTGAGATTGCATAAAGTACTTCAATTGTTTTACTTGACACTGTGCAAATAAACCCATCCCTAAAAAATGTACAAGAGATTCAATATAATATCGGTAAAAGTTTAAATATTTTCATATTAAAGTACATTGTTTACGTATTAATTTGAGCCCTTTTCGAAATCTATCGCACATCGGATTCGTCAGCTATGAATCTTCAAAAGTAGTAAAAAACACGTTTTCACAATTAAGTATCAATCCCATTCCTTTTAAACTCAATATGATAGAATTCAAGAACTTATTCGGATTCTGCTCACAAACAATTACCTACAAGAAGCTATTCTTGTTTTCGAACCTCAAAATATCATGCAGACTTGTGTTACCTTATTAATTCATGTGCATAATAAATGTTATGTTAGATAAGTATAGCAAGTTTTTGATTATCCGTAAAATTGACAGTGTCTATAATCCTCAGCTTCCATGATCTGACGTACCTTCTCCAATATCGATTATCGCATTAACTCCCGTCTTTAGCAAAATATTATATTACGGAGACACAGTGAGAGAGAACGGTACGGTAAATTTTCGTCTCTTATGCGGTTTGACCTATTAATTTGTTATTCCGTCAACGACCGTGCTCGTATCTCCGTTGCAGCCCTCTCTTGCGAAGTTAATTTCGTCCGGTCGCGTTAAATCAGAGAATTTAACGAACGTTTCCTTCTGACCGATAAAATTTGCAGTTTACGACGCTTGTTTGCATGCGAACGAGATGAGAAATGTAATACGGAGAAATAGTAGTCGTGCTTAATCGTTGAAACTCCTAGCGTCTACTAGCGTACAGCGAAAGTTTTACGTGTATGCACAGAGAGGAAAAAAAACTTTGACTATTAATCCCAAAAAATAGTGTCCCGTACGCGCAGTCTCGTCCGCGGCGGTGGCTGCTAATCAGGATGACGTTAAGCCGCTTAGCCGAGCGTGCGAAGCTAAATGGTGATAATAAAAACAAGAGTGCATAAATTGTACAAGTGAGACAAAAAATTTCCAACCATTCAGTTAGGGATTTAATTCCAATTTACAGATAGAATATTCAAGGGAGAGTATCTTCCACTCTCTTGTGTTCCTGCCAGTCGTCTCCGACAAGTACGACATCCGGGTTTAATTTTGATCGACGAAATACACATTGATCTGTAAAATATATTTAAAGAACATGCGCAGTTAATCCATAAAAAAATAGATAAAATATAAGAATATATATATGTATAACACTAAACAAACACTGCATATGCTCGTTTAAATGTTCATTTTTTCTTTTTTGTATGTAAAAAAGTGTAATGTTTTTGAAGTTAAAATTTAGAAATGTATTATTAAAATAACGTGACTAGTTAATTAGAATTGTCCAAAAATGTTTATTAGATAATAAATATTTCTTATATTTTTAATATAAATAAATAATTAATTTAAGTCTAATATAGATAAGAAATAAATTTAACTATTTATTTATTTAAAATATTGTCACTTATTTAGAGAATTAGTGATGAATCATTAATATTCGATTCATGTATAATAAAGGTGTCTACTTTAATTATAACCATATAACATATGATAATATAAGGACAGTTAAAAAGATCACATCAACTTGACAAGAGGATCTCAATAATCTAAATTACTGTGTTAAATTATATTTTTAGAGGAGAGAAGCGAATGTCGCGGATATATAATCAAACTGTATATATAACTGTCGCAGGTGGAATCGAATCTGTTCACCAGACCGGAAGAGCAACGATTGCAGGCGCGATAGTGAAACTATGCCAGACAGATTAGTACCAATGCTCTCCTGGGCGAATATACCTACAGCTAATTACCTACTGCGTCACGCTTCCGTGGTAGGAATCCTAATTATTCGCAACTTACATTATCTCGTAGTTGTTCGAAGAAACAACGAGAGAATTTAGTTGAAGGAAAGTGAACTCGAGTCCTCGTGTGATCAGATTTGAAACGGACAAATCGCGGTCACAAATTGATCAAATCTCAATTAAATATTCAAGGATAGAACACAAATTTAACTTAATTCAAAACACAGAAAATCGGAACGCGGAATAAAATTATTTTACACAGACACATATATTATATATAATAATATTGTATATAAAACGATCGATACAAAAAATATGATTTAAAAAATGAAATAAACCATAACATATAAAACATTAACAATAAAACACAATAAAGTTGTATGAAATCACGATAAAAATCAAGCATTTAACAGAAATACGATTAATAATCATTAAAAATTAATAATATTGTTTAATAGGTTTCAAAGCCTAATATTTTTATAACAAACAATATATATTTGATAGGACTCTCGAAAAACAAACAATAATAATAAAATATTAATAAATAGGCAATGAGAGCATTCACAGCGCAATACTTGGAGCGCAATACATATAATATATTCTCAATACTTTTTACATTACGTGTTACAAAGTTCAAATAAAACGTCCGTTATTTTGTAAAAACAAGTACTGCACTGTGAATGCTCTCATTGCCCGTTTATTAATATTTTATTATTATGGTAATATTTTTATATCACTACTATATGGTTACTTTTTATTGTATTTACGAAGCACATCTTAATTGTAATGATATCAAACGGTAATTTTTAAGAATTTTTGCGGCTATATGTATAACACTTATGTGTACGTTGATACATGTACGTATATCTGTACACTCACGCATTATACATATATATATACATGCGTAATCATATAGACACAGAATGCAACCTTGCTAAGCTAAAATAAACGGAATTATTAATTGGAAACGTATGTGTGTAAATTCTATTGTATCCCAGCATTTGCGCAAGTATATATGTTTAATATACCGACAATGTATATATTATTAAATACTGTTGTTACTTAATTGTTTTAAGTTTACGACAAGAAGTAATCAAATTTTTATTTTATAAATTTTAGAAAAATATGAAAATTTATAAAATAATAAAATATTAATATAAAAGTATATTAAATAAAATTTAAAAGAATATACATAAAAAAAATGCTTATCTTTATCTCCTAAGCATCGCTATGTTATTAAAAAGTTGCATCAAAATATTTTAAATAAAATATAATTATCATATTATCTACCTATATCTGAACAAAAAAAATTTAATCGTAAGATTAATTTGTTTCATTAAATTATTTCTTAAATAAATTCTTTAACAGAGAAGAGACAATATAATATAAATAATTCTTTATTATTTAACATTAAATTAATAAATCGTACGTTTGAATAAACTGCTATTGCTATAATAATTACTATGGCTTAGTCTTACTAGAGGTCAGTAAAGACAAGGTCACAAAAGTACAATGTATGGAATGTACATATGGAATTTACCTACAAATGAAACGTTAGATTTTTATATATTAAAAAAATATTTGTTAATATTAAATGTTATTTTATAATCAATATATTTAAAAAATAAAAATTCAAAATGCTAATAAATATATAATAATTAAATTTTTCTCAATCACAAATGGTAATGTAAAACATAACCGATTGTTGATAACTAAGTTATAATTTTACGGCTATATGCATAAAACTTAGGAATACAAAATACAAATCCAATATATTTTATTGATTAATTAAAATATAATAACAAATATTATTTGACAGAGATGACAAAAAAATTTTATGATTTAGAAGTATTATTTTTAAACGTAAAATTTATTGACTGCTTACTTATAATTAAAATTATTATTAATATATAAAATTATATTATATTTTTAGTATATAAAAATATAATGAATAAGTTAAGTAACATTTTGTAAAGATTATCCTATGTAGAAAATGTTTCTATACTAGAAAATTCAACAGTAAATTAATCAAAAAGCTCTAAATATTCAATTAGTAACAATGTGATAAAAATTTTATTTGAATTAAGGTGTTTAATTACAAAAGTGACCTTTTTTATTTTTCAAATTACCATTTTCCAATATCACTTCATCGACAGTAATCCGAGTAATCGTATATGTGAATCTGAATTGTGAATTATAAATTATATACGTGAATTTGAGATGAATTCAAAGAATACCGCGGTGAGTCGATTGTGCAGCCGGTCGATTGTGCAGCCGGTCGATTGTGCCATTACCATCTGTATTAACTCGTCACGTAAACTACCTAGATTGAATCTGTTCGATAATGCTGCCAACACAAGAACGTGAAGCACAGCAGCAAACATTGGCAAACACCTTTTCAACTTCACATGGAAACATCGGGCTTTTGTTTACGATTGATAATTTGACAGTCGTTGTGAAATTTAGCAGTCCTCTGAGATATGGAAAATAACTCGCTTAAGGAGCAACCCGTAGAAAACACAGGTTTCCTAACGTAATTTATCATTGAGAAATCATGCCGGGTAATTTATTATCATAATCTTTATTACAGATGTTAACCAGGACGAGTTGATACTTCAACAACAGAGACGTATCGAGAAAGAGGTTAATATGCTCTTTGTATTATGTTTAAAATATATCTTTGAAGACGTATTAGTTCTATTTAATTCATGTGATTGGAAGTAATATTTTTTATATATTCAAATTAGCCTCTTATAGTATTTTTTTTATTTGTGAGAGTCTCAATGTGAAATAAAGATTATTTATATTTTATTAGTTACAATTTATTACTCGATAAAACATAACTAGATTCAAGCAATTATTTTTTACTGTTTTTAATAATATAACTTCGTAAATACTAACTTGACAAATTATAGAATGTTTTCTTTTGAATGAATACTAAAATTTCCATTTTTTAATATTTATCTTCTATTTTTAATACTAAGATTTCCATTTTTTAATATTTATCTTCTACATTTCAGATTTCGGAATCTATAGCATTAGTTGGTGAAAAGGAACCACTAAAAAGCTTAGAACAAGAATATGCAGAAGACGATGTATATCTTTCAAAGGCAAAAGCCTTGGCTCAAAAATATTCTTACATTAGGAGAACTAGACCAGATGGCAATTGTTTCTTTAGAGCATTTAGCTATGCTTATTTGGAGAAATTAATTGGGAACAAAGACGAGTACGATAAGTTTCGTGATCTAGCTTTAAAAAGCAAGGATAGCCTTGTAGCTCTAGGTTTTCCTCAATTTACAGTTGAAGACTTTCATGATACGGTGAGACTCTACTTTTCTATCTTTAAATTATTTTATTTATACATATTAGCTTATAAACATGACACAAATTATGAGAATTATATTTTTAAAAATATATATATTATTATATAATATACAAGATTTCATAGCCTGCACAGTATATATAAATGTATGTGTATATGATGTTTGCATTAGCTAGTATGACGGCATAACATAGAATTTATTGTGAGGAACATGAGTTGATTTTCATGAATTTTTATTACAGTTTATGGAAGTCATTGACAAAGTAGGTGGTGACACAGAATCCAGTCATATGGAATTACATAAATTGTTCAATGAACAAGGTTATTCCGATTATGTTGTTGTGTATCTTAGATTAATTACATCTGGTCAGTTACAGCGTGATGCTGATTTTTACCAACATTTTATTGAGGGGGAACGTACTATTTCAGAATTCTGCCATCAGGTTTGTATGTTACATTTTTCGTTCTGATGTTAACATTTCATCGATCTTTTTATATTAATATTTATTCTAGTATATTTTATTATATTTATTCTAATATATTTATTATATTTCTTTTTTTGCTAGGAGGTCGAACCAATGTATAAGGAATCTGACCATATTCACATTATAGCAATGAGTAGTGCCCTAGGAACTGGTGTTAGAGTTCGTTACATGGACAGAGGTGCAGGAACTGAAGTGACTGCCCATGATTTCCCTGAAGGTGCTATACCAGCTGTGCACTTATTATATCGTCCTGGTCATTATGATATTCTTTATCCTTGATGAATCTGACGTTACGTCGATTTTTTTAATATGGTATGAAATGATTTCTAAAACGGCCAGATCTAAACTTTAAACTCTATTTTCAAAAATGTTTTAATTATAATACAATGTATTATCTTCGATTTAAAAACAAGAAGCAGATTTTGTGTACACATTTTAGAAACCCTTAAGTGCGTTTACATATGAGTTTGTCGATATATCATAATGTTTATAAAAATTATTTTTAATTTTAAGGCTAATTGTCTGGAATAAATATCAAAGAAACTGATGTATTGTGTTATTTAATTCCTGTACTCTTTTCCATTCTTGTTTCCTTATTTAAGTACTTATATAATTATTTCCCTATTTAAATATTTACATAAATAATGTACAAATTCAAGCATCTAAAAATACATATTGAAGTAATCTTAAAGAAAATATTTCAACTTTATATTCCTTCCATACAGAAATAAGTCGTACTTTTATTTATACATATAAATTAATATTTCGAATAATATATATACATATTCTTTCTTAATCTACAAATCACAGAAATTAGACATTTTCTAGTCTTCATATACTTATTCCCATATTATAGTCAGGCCTTATATTTAAGGCTTCCTTAAATTCATCTTCAGATACTCTATGAATTATTTCATTGGCTACTGAGCATCTAAAAATAAATTTAAGGAAGTCTTAAGTATAAAGTCTGAATACAGGCAATGGTATAGCAAGATTCATAACAAAAAGAAAAAGAAGAGAAAAACAATGTTACATAAATAATTTTCAAATTATATCACAAATTTAGAAAAACGCATGTTCTTAAAATTAATAATCAATCCTGCAATATAACATTTGTACAAATATTGTTTATATAAATACATATATCCTGCAGATGTTCATCCCAGATAGCAAAGTATGTCTCAGCAAAATCGCACATATCTATGATTGCTTATGATGCTGACAACTTGCCATAGATTTATCTTCAACGATTTCAAATATACCGATATTATAGCAACATGCAGGCAACAATGTGTATGCATATTGCCAGTAGTTTAATAGCACAAAATAGCTGTATCAATGTATCATCGGCAATATGATAGCATTATATGATGCTGTATATCATTATGGTAACATGATGACAGTAGTACGAATTTTGATGACGATTTTAAAGTCGTCAACAAAGAAAATTGCTAGCAAGTTGCTACTCAAAGTTATCATATCGTGAAGGCATCGAGTTACCAACAAATGAGGACTCAGTTGCTGCAATTCTGGTAATAACACATGCTTAGCAATGCATACTTAGCAAACAACATGCCAGCAACAAGACAAACACTATCTGGGATTGTATAAAACTCTTATGTACAACATAAATATATATATGTATATCAATCCTACATTATCGTTGCATAGATCGTACTTGCTCAGTGACTTCTTCTAACATCGCTGAACTTTTATCAATCGCATCCATTTGATATTCCAAATGATTAGCAATGAGTGCAAGCTTCTTTAAATTGGATTCTATCGTTTCCAATCCATGCTCCTGCTGTGCAAAATTCCTTGCTGCATGCATTAAAATCTATGAGGGCAACAGAATATATTTAGTGACAGAATCACTATAATATCAACCAATTTTCCTAGAAGCCAATGAGAAAAATAAGATATTACTTCGCTGCTTCTGGAACCTCGTTGTATCTGCCTGGCAAGCGAAGCAATATTGTTGACATTAACTTGCACTCTATCTGCCAATCTCATCTTCGACTCAATGAACAAGCTACGTGCGCTTGTACTGGATGCTGAAGCCATATTGTATTTTTCATTAATTGTCGGATAAACCTTGCTCTTAATATTATCCAGGATAGACCGTGTTTTGTTGATTGGTATTTTTATATGAGAGAGATTATTTCATTATCTGAAAACATTACAATTGAAAGCGATGTTCCTTGTAATTTGCATCTTATCTAATCTTACCTTAAAGATATCTTTTTTTATATATGTACGCTTTTATGCATTTGATGTTTTGATGTGTTGCATCTAAAAGAATGTATCGATCTTTACACACACAGGTCACAGCGTTATAAATGATTACAAATGCTTGCAACAAATTTGACATGCAACTGACTGTTGTTGACTTAGAGATTAGAATCTTTATTGCTGACTGTTCTTTGCAATTGCACTACGTTTTTAAACATTGAAAAGAGAAAGGAAAAGGAAAAAAGTTTGGTTACAAAAGTCTATTTTTTATTCTTACTCTCTCTAAACTAGTGCACGTATGTACACAGTGCAATAAGCAAGTGAAACAAAGGTTTGTTTTTTTAGAGGTTTGTTCGCATCGTATGCTCCAACATGCTCCTACCATTACTTCACGCGCTCATTGGAGTGAATAGTTAGGGCTACAGCATACAAAATTCCGTAACAGTGACCGTAAGATGTAAACTTAAGCCGATGAGCCAATCAGGATGCTTTAGGTCTACGTAATCTAACGGAAATAGAAATAATAGTAAAGGCCATCACACGTACAAAAATTTTAGTCGTAATCGTAAGACCGTAAGCAAATCGGCCAATCACAGTCGAGCGTTTTTAAACGCGAGATCGTAATTTTGATTGTGATTGGTCGATTGCCCAAGACACAATACGAGGGAATAGCGATAGCGATAGGAATAACATGATTTCAACCTATCAGAAATCGGATATATCGGAATACGCAGTTTCTGATAGGTTGAAATCGTGTTATTCCTATCGCTATCGTTATTCCCTCGCATTGTGTCTCGGGCTTTAAGCTGATTCTACATTAGTCGCATCGCAATGTCGCAAGCGTGTCGCAAGCGTTATGATCCAATCAGAGTCAAGCCAGCTTGATGTTGATTGGACCACAACGCTGCGATGCGATTAATGTAGAATCAGCTTCACTGTTTTTTATGCGGGGTCTACAATAGAAGTCGTAGAGGTCGTAAGGTCTTAAGTCGTAGAAAATTGACCAATCACAGTTGATTATTCTTCTCATATTCGACTGTGATTGGTCAATTTTCTACGACTTAAGACCCTACGATTGCTACGACTTCTATTGTAGACCCCGCATTTTGGAGCATGCGACTCGAACATATCTTTTCTGTCAAACGTTTAAAAACCGTTACACGTATGAAAATATAATCTAAAGTGTAAATTGTATAATAAAGTATTTTCGATAAAATATTCAATAACAATTCCGCTAGAAGTGTGACAATGTCAATATTTGACCTTCTACCATTCGAGACTTTATCTTAGGTTTTTGTCATTAAATAATTTCATACACAGTAGCCTTTACTCCATACAAATAGACAAGTGTAGCATAGTGCAAATGGTGGAATTGACGATCGTCATACAGTTTTAACGTATTTTAACCTATAGAATTCATCAGAAAAATAATTTTAAAAGCTATTTATTACATATTATTAAAAGGGTATTTATTGCATATTTTTTTCGAAAATTACAAGGTATATATTTTATTGTCTACGAAGAATATATGAGACAGGTAATATCATCAAATGTGTCTATTATTTAACAATTATGAAATCATTTATGAAAATCTATGAAATGACCTGAGTATCCTGTAAAATTTATGATATCTAATTGCTCAGGAATCGAGTTACTTTGTTCTTAATGTTATGATTTGGTATAAAACAATTTAATAGATTCAAATAGGGTTTGAATTTTTGGGTTTTAACTGTTTTTATAATGCTTATTTTTTTTAACCTTATTGAATAATACAAAACTTTATATATGTACATGATTATTAGTTGGTCTTAGAAAATAAGTTTGTAAAGCATATTACTTTATATAGAAAGTTATACAAAGTTGATATTTATTTATATCTATAATATAGTCTTTGAAGTTGTTAATAAAATTGGATTATGTTTTAGTAGACAGCATTACTTGTAATATCAGGATGGAATATGAGGATAATGATGTCCGCAATGAAAAAGAATCTCCTGACAAAAATATCAAAATTAAGATGGAAACATCACAAGATGAAAATAATGATTTGAAGAAAAAAATGAAAAATAAAGATATCCATAAAATTAAACATAGAACTAAAGATATTAGGAAAAGGACAAGAATGTCACAAAGTGAAGATAGTGATTTAACAAAAGAATCAGAGAATAAAAATGCTTATAAAATTATATATAGGGATAAATATATTGAGAAGAGAAAGAAAATGTCGCAAGATGAAAATAGTGATTCAATAGAAAAATCAGAAAATAAAGATACCCATAAAGTTAAATATAGAAATAAATATAGAAATAAACATATCAGGAAGAAGATAAAAATGTCACAAAATTCAGATAGTGATTCAGAGAAAGAATTGGACAATAAAAATGTCCATCAAATTAAATACAAAGATAAAGATATGTGGAGTAGAATAAAAATATCACAAAATGGTAGTGATTCAACAGAAGACTCAGAAAATGAACATGTCCATAAAGTTAAAGGTAAAAATAAAGATATTAGAAGTAAGATAAACACATCACAGGATAAAGGAAAAAGGATAAAAATATCACAGAATAAGAACGACAACCAGAAAAACAAATATGCTGATGAAGCTGGCTCTAGAGATAAAGATATGGAAGAAGAGTATTGCGTTGAAGCAACACACTTAGTCCATAAAGTTAAACACAAGAGCAAAAGTATCCAGAATGAGAAAAATACCTCACAGGATGAAGATAGCAATTCAATGGAAGAGAATAAAGATATCAGTGAAGTTAAATACAAAGGTGACAATATCCTGAATAAGAAAAAAGTCTCATGTGATGAAGATAGCGATTCGACGGAAAAATCAGAGAATGAAAATGCTCGAATTAAATGCAAAGATAAGAATATTAGAAGTAAAGTAAAAATGTCACAAGATGATAATGATTCAATGGAAGAATCAGAAAATAAAGATGCTCATAAAGTTAAAGGTAAAAATAAAGATATTAGGAGTAAGATAAACACATCACAGGATAAAAATAGCGATTCGATGGATGTTTCGGAGAATGAAGATATTGGAAAGAAGATAAAAATATTACGGAATAAAGAGAACAACCAAAAGAACAAATACACTCAGGAAGTTGGCACTAAAGATGAAGATGTGGAAGAAAAGTATTGCGTTGAAGCAATACACTTGGTCCATAAAGTTAAACACAAGAGCAAAAGTATCCAGAATGAGAAAAATGCCTCACAGGATGAAGATAGCAATTCAATGGAAGCATTAGAGAATAAAGATGTCCGTGAAGTTAAATATAAAGGTGACAATATCCAGGATGTAAAAAAATCTCACAAGATAAGGATAGCGATTCGACAGAAAAATCAGAATATGAAAATGCTCAAATTAAATGCAAAGATAAAGATATTAGAAGTAACGTAAAAATGTCACTGTTGGAATGCATGTGATGCATGTGATGCATGTGGTTATGACCTACAGGCGTATAAAAATAGATGGAGTTAGAGTAGGAGACTTTAGCGTGTAACCGGATGAATCGACAGGCGCTGAAAATTCCGGTTACGATGCGCATGCTTTTCGTGTTTCACCTTTTGCTTTTTCGCCTTCCGCTTTCTTCTTGTGTGTGACTTGTCTCATTTATTGTCTCATATATTAATTGTAATTAATAGAATGACTCACAAATCTTTTTATTTGCACTTCAAAACTCTTCATACGAAATATAAACGATTTAAAATAATAATTGTTACAACCGGAGGTTTTGTCCGGTCACGTACATACGAATATTATTGTCTTGAAAGCGTGCCTTTAGTGATTATTATTTCCAACGCACAATAAGTAGACCGACTGTTTTTGTAATGAGGACTGTTTATTTTATAAACGAGACAAATCACACAAGAAGAAAGCGGAAGGTGAAAAAACAAAAAGTGAAGCATGAAGAGCATGCGCATCGTAATTGGAATTTTTAGCGCCTCTCGATTCATCCGGTTACACGCTAAAGTCTCCTACTCTCTAACTCATCTATCTTTATACGCTTGTACCCTGTAAGTCATAATCACATACATCACATGCATTCCAACACAATTAAATGTAAGGATGGAGGCATAGTGGAAGAATATTGTGTATAAGAATATTATATAAAAATAATAATATTAATTTAATATTAATATTAATTTAATATTAATATCATGTAAGAATGTTATATAAGAATAGTATATTATATTCTTTTCTATCACAGATGAAGATATCGGAAATAGGATGAAGACATTACAGAAAAAAAATCACGATTCGAAGAAATTTTGGAAAAACAAATACATTCGTAAGGTAGAGAATGAATCTGAAGATGAAGGTATAGAAGAAAATTGCAGTGAAGCAACATATCTAGCGCGGCAAATGGCATCAGCAGAGAGACTTTGCCAAAAAGAAATATTCGTAATATGATCTTGAAAAAATTTTAATTTGACGAAAGTTTTTTAAATAAAATGTATATATATATATATTTATATAACTACTTTTCATTGCAGAAATTGTACAATTTAAAAGTGCAACTAGGGCACACGGTACCACCGCAGCATAATATTGAAACACGAGCTGGGTGTCATATGCCGACACGAAAGGAAATAGAAGAATTTGAAAAAATAATACCGATCAAGAAAGGCTCATATTCTTTTGAAGAGGACAATATTATTGCTAATAATTGGAAAACATTTTGCAAGGTTAGTATACAAGATATATCTATCTGATTAGTATCTATATAATTCTTAGAAATATTTTTAAAATAAAATTTAAAAATTTTTTCCATAAAAAAATATCTAATGCAGAAATTTTTACAATGTTGATTCTGAAACAGATACATAATTGGGATGTAAATGAAACTAAACCGTTTTTACAATTAAGAATTGGTAACATGACATACATGCGTAATATTAGAGAGAGACGGAAATTTGTACAATTTTTAGCCGAAGGTTTACCAGAGAGAACTTTATATAGTGTCTACCATAGATTTAGAAATTTGTATGAGAATAACCTGCAACGAAGGTAATATATAATAAAATATATTTATATACAAATATATTTATATATATTCTTGAATATATATCACATACAAAAACATATCACATATAATGTATACTGTATGATATTTATAGAATTTTTTTAAAAATTTTATTACAAAGGTTCTTGGTGAAGTTTCTTTGTCGATGCCATTTGCTGTGATATGTTCCTTTATTGCAATATTTTCCTTCCACACTTTCATCATCTTCCATCCAATGAATATATTTGTTTTTCCACATTTTTTCTCACTATTAGTATGCGATATTTTTCAAGAATAGATCCCAGTGCTGTTCACATAAATGCTGTCTTTTTTAATGTAGATCAGTGTAAGAATCACAACAATCTCATCCAATCGAACAAAGGCTAATGGCAGCATCAAATAATCTAGAAACTTGAGTAATTTGCTTGCTTTTTACATTAGTCTACACTCAAAAAGGATATCATTAATGCACGGCACATTGTACATGATCTTAATCTTATATGTATTTTTATATAATTGTGAAGTATAACTTTAGCTATACTTCACAAGTATAATTTATAACAATAATAATGAAATATTAAATTAAAATGGCTAGGTTTAAACCTGAAGAAGATCAAATGATAATAGATCATTTAGAAAATAATCCATCTCTTGACGTAAAACGTAAATATGCTGATTTGGCTAAAGTTCTTCGGAGAACAAGACATTCGATTTGGCGACGTTATCGAATATTAAAAAAGAAAAGAGTTAAAAATGAGGAAGATAATTAATATATTAATATTCTTAAGGCGTGCCACATGAAAATCATGGGTTTTCTCTGGGTCCAGATCCATTCTTGGAATGCCAACATTTCGTGAACCTTGCAGTCCACTTTATCAGGGCGAGGAACAGCCTGATACTGAGCTGTTCCTCCAGACCGTTGCCTTTATATTACGCTGCTTGTTGGAATGGTAGGGGAAACAGTAGATAATTGATGTATTATTTATTTTTAATAAAAGCGTTATTTTAATTACGATGAATTATTATAACGTTTTGAAATAAACTACAGAAATGTAATAAAAGAGAAACTAAAAAATTCCACCCTCTGTTTATACTTCTATGGTTTTTCATTAGCATATATACAGGGTTGGCAAGTAACGCGTTACTTGTAACGTCGTTATCGTTACAAGTTACTTTTTTCAGTAACGATTGGGTAACGACGTTACATTTTCTTCTGAGTAATGTTCATGATAACGCAGTTACATTTTTGAGGTAATGGTAACGATTTCACTAGTTACTTTTATCGTTACTCTATTTCTATTTACATAAAAGTTTTAATCGTAACTAGAGCGTATATACATTTATCAGTTTTTGAGTTTTATTTCTCTATTAAAAAATAGAATTCTGACATCTTTTTTGTATTTACCGCAGGAATTTAATTACGTATATAATGGCGTTTTTTATTGGCAGAACTAGTGCACATTCAGTGCACTTTAAAGCCGCTGTACAATCGACGTAAAGATGTATGATTAATAAAAATATAGAAACGAGCTAAACCGCGAAATCCTCAATACATTTTATTATGCAATTTGATAAAATATATTTTAGGCACTTCATCAATTGAGATATCTCATTTTTACATTTAGAGTTGTGTACAACGGCTTCAATGTGCACTGAGTGCGCACAATGAAAATACTATAATATTCTATATATTAATAGTGTCAAGAAAAGAAAGTAACGAAAAAGTAACGACTCGTTACGTTTTGAAAAACGGTAACGGTAACGAGTTACTTTTGCAAATCAATAACGAGTAACGATAACGAGTTATTTTTATAAGGTAACGTTGCCAATCCTGCATATATATAATATATATAATAACATGAAATAAGATTGTAAATATGCTAATGGGAAGCTCCTATTAGTTTTGTTAACATATGCTAGGATGAAATTAAAGAATGTATTTTTATATAAATATATATATAATAAGATATTATAAGTATATATGATAAAATATTAGAAATATACATACAGAAGTATGTACGATAAGACATAAGATATTAAAATTTTTTAAAATTTGCTTCTCTAATCATAACATTTTATTTGTAAAAAATTTATTTGGCTTATTAATGAACAAAATTTTTTGCATATAATGCTCTATATAAAATGTTCTATAAAGTAAAAATGTGTAAAAAGAAATAATAATAGCGTTACACTTGGTTCGCACAACTCTTTGATTTCATCAAATCAGACAATTTGATGATAAAAATTCGATAAGTGGACGTCTAATAGTTTGATCATTAACCCATGTATTAGAGCATTGTCTTTTATGCATTTTTCCGAATAATTTGTGTCGTGTGATTAATTGTACTGGTGAGGACCCGAATCGAGGGTCGAAATCCACGTCTTTATTTTCTTAATAAATTGCGTTTAAATTACACTCGAACATCCTGTGTTGGCTCATATCGACATTATTTATTGTTTTAGATAAAAGAAATAATGTTCATTAAATTTTTAATATCGGTTGTGTTATACATATTAGACTAAAAATTATCTCGCACATCATTACGTGTAAAATATAGTAGAAATGGAACTCCCTATATTTTAATCTATAGTGTGTACACATTACTCAATTCTAATTTTATACTAAATTAAGTATGAAATACTTGTCACCTAATTAAACGTTTATTATTAATTAATTTTATTTATAGCTTCTTTGAATGCTACTTTGTTCATAATGAAAAGAATTTAGAATCATATAACTTTTTTTTATTAATACATCTTTTTATAACAAATAAATAACCGACATGCTAAATTATGCAAGCGCTGTGAAAAATAAAACAACTCGGTAAATATACGTATATTTTGATTGATAAAAAACTCATTTAATTATATATTGATAATCACATATTGGTGGAGAGATCTATGTCGCAACAAGATTTATAGATTGAAAGCTAACACTTCTATTAGCAGTACAAAAAATATAATAAAATGAATAATGCTAGCCAAGATTTTAAAACAATAAACTACCTTCATTCAGCATTTAGGAGAATAAGATTTACAAACTTTATATCATTAAATATTTAAATGAATGATGATCAGTCTCGTCTATAACTTGTTATTATATGTATAATATAACTAATATTATGTATATGTATATTTGTACATTCCTTACTTATTTATTTGCTCCGTTTTTAAAATAATTATTATTAATTACTATTGTTTTCATCGTTCCGTTTAATTAAAAATTTAAATAAATCTAAATTCTAATGTTTTAAATATGATCTGAGAAATGTTTTTTAACTGTAATCAACGATTAAATGAATCATATATTCTGATTATTACTTTCAAATACAGTATTTTCAGTTAAAAGATTATATATATCTCAGTATCTATATATCATCTACCTAGCATATGTAACGTTAAGATTTTCATTTTTAATGAAGTTAAAAAATATGATTGCAGAATTCTTCGCATGATAATCTTTATATGCATTATGGTATGATCATTTTCGTATTTTATATAATCTAAGTAATTTTTGTAAATGTGTACATACGTAGCATGAATATGATTATCATTCATTTAATTATGAATTATTTTGATGATGGAATACACCTTGATCAAAAAGTTCCCGGAATTCATTCAGAAAATTCAAAATACAAGTTTATTCATCAAAAGTGATATTGTTCCCTTCAAAGTACTCCCCATCGACTGCAACGCACTTATGCCAGCGCTTGATCCAGCTCTCGAAACATTTCTGGAACTCTATTGTCGGTATAGCCATCAGAGCCGTCTTCGATTTTTCCATTACCTCCTTTCGGCTGTTAAAACGCGTTTCCCATAGTGGTTTTTTGACTCGATCGAACATAAAAAAATCGCAGGGAGCCATATCGGGTGAATTCGATAGCTGTTGGATGGTATTTGTTTTGTTCTTGGTCAAAAATTCACGGATAATGATAGCACTGTGCGACGGTGCGTTATCATGGTGCAAAATCCATGAATTGTTTGCCCACAAATCCTTTCTTTTTTGGCGAATTGCCGCAAACGTCTCATAACGCCCAAATAATACTCTTTATTAACTGTCTGATCTTCTGGCAAAAATTCGTGCTGTACAATACCGTTGTAATCCATAAAAACCGAGAGCATCACTTTCTTTTTCGACTGAAAACGACGTGGTTTTTTTGGTCTTGGCTCATTTGGAGCTCTCCATTCACTCGCTTGATGTCTGGATTGGGTGTCATACTCATAAACCCACGTCTCGTCTCCAGTAATGATGCGTTTGATGAATGTTGGGTCGGATTCAGCCTTGGAAATCATGTCTTTGGCGATGTCAACGCAGTCCCTTTTTATGCATGAAATTTAGTTCCTTCGGGACCAGCTTTGCAGCAACACCGGCGCAAACCCAAATCATTAACTACAATGTCCTGAACGGATCCATAAGCAATGTTTAAGTCCTCTGCCAGCTCTCTGATAGTTAATTTGCGGTTATTGATCAACATTTCTCTCAATTTATTGATGTAATCGTCGGTTTTCGATGTCGACGGCCTGCCACTGCGTTCGTCATCCTCGACGGATTCACGACCACTTCTGAAGCGTTCATGCCACTCGTAAACGGTTGTTTTCTTTAGAGCATCACTGCTGAAACAGTTTCCCAACATTTCCAAGGTTTTCGCACCATTGGATCCATTTTTAACGCAAAATTTAATACGAACTCGTTGCAAATTCAACTCCATTTTTAAAATTGTAAAAAATCGAAAACACGTGCAGAGGTAGATGTACTCAAGACGGCGTAACTTTTACAAATGTCAAGCTGTGGCGATAAAATTTGGTGGAAATGTCAATGATAGATGTGGCAACCTAACCAAAAAAACAGAACTCAAATCAGCTGACTTAGAGCATCACCTGGTGGTAATTCCGGGAATTTTTTGATCAAAGTGGTATGCCAATTAAGTTTATTAAATGAGTAGATTGTATCAATGTCTTTCATTCGATTATCATTTACACGATAGTTACAGCCCAGAAATTGTATACCTGATATTACATTTATAGCGCTATTATTTCTGCATAAATTACCAAATTTTTTAAGATATACTCTAAAAACAAAAAAATTAATAATTACGTTTACGAATGTCTGCAGATACTAATGCGTTTCTATATTTTTTTATTAACATTAAGAATGAATCGACTTCGAATTCTCTTTTATCTTCATTCATTTATTGATTTAATTCTCAAAAAACTTTGATAAATAATATCGGATAAATAATTCTACTGACGAGAGAAAAAATAAAACTCAACTATATATACGAAAAAAATCATTCCCTTTTAAAATAACACAACACGCAAACAACTATCATGTAATATGTGGTATAACAAGATCTGGATATATGAACATACAAAAATATATATGTGTATATATATATATATATATACAATGTTGAAACATGTAAAATCCACAAATATTCATACCTATGATATCAAATAATAAAAAAATAGTTCGCAATTTTAATAATAGTAATTATTCCATTTTGAAAACTCTTTTACCCTCGTATAAACATGAGTACGTTTTATTTTATTACACCACAGATATTTATTTACGTGTTTTTAAAAGTAAAGAATTAGAATCTTCGAGCGCAGAGTATATTCAAGGAACATTTTTCATTGTGAAAAATGAGTTGTATGTACATTTATAGAGACGGCGTGCAGCTTATGTTACACGCATTTCGTATATAGGAGTTACAGCTGCACACAACAACTTATACACAACACTCATCGCAGATAACGCTTGTAATCTGTGACACCACTTTGTTTTTAGAACATTTGACCTATCATAGCGACCGGTCGCACTGCTTGCCCGTTATTGACGTTATTCATATTTACGTGGATATGAGTGATTGTATGCGGTATGTGATGATGATTGTGATCATCAACAATCATCTCGCCGTATTGGGCGCGACAACGCTTCTGGTGTGCAAAGAGGCTGCCACTGTGGCTGTACGCGGCGCCGCACGTCTTGCATACGTACGGTTTCTCACCAGAATGAGTGTACGTGTGCTCCTTTAACGTGCTGAGCCTCTTGAAAGCCTTACCGCAGGTTTTACATAAGTAATTTGCCTCACCCGTATGTCGGGTTAAATGTCTGCGAAAAGCCGAGCTCACAGCGAATGCAGCGCTACATACGTGACACACAAACGGCTTGTCGCCCGTGTGAATACGAATGTGATTCGCCAGACTTGTCGTGGTCGTAAAGCCGCTGTTACATGTCTTGCACACATGTGGCTTAATGCCGGTGTGAGTTCGCATGTGGTAGGTGAGGGACGAATTGCTCGGATACACCTTACTGCAGATGTGACACAGGTACTCGCGCAGTACCTTCTCTTTCGGTTTATGGGTTCTCTGATGGAGAACGAGACGAGCCTGACTTGCACAGACTTTCCTACAAATCTCGCAAGTAACCGGCTCGGCCTTAGGCTTGTGCATCGATACGTGCCGTCGCAGACCTTTCTTAGTGGCCATGACCTTGTCGCAGTGTTGGCATTTGTATTCTCCGGTTCCTTCCTCGTCGCTCTCCTCTTTCTTAACGTTTTCACTCTCCGGCGGAGGATCCATCGTGTTGTTGCTCGGCATATCGTCATCATCCGAATCGTACAGTTTATTATCATCCATCAAATTATCCAACAGCCCGTGCCCGTGCTTCTCCGCGTGTTTCTTCAACGTATCTGGCCTGAAGAACCATTTCTTACATACGGTACAAGAATACTTCTTGTCGCCATGCACGAGAGCATGTCTTCTTAGATTCTTCAAGGATGAGCAATACTGATTGCAAATCTCACATTTGTACAACTCTGGCGCATTCTCGAATTCGTCCGCTTCATTCGCAGGTCCAGTCTCGTCGTCGGTATCATCTTCGCTCTTGAATTCTTTCTTCGGTTCTTTATTATCCTTTCGCTCGCTTGTGTTGATCTGCTTAATCATATCGTTTACTTTCTCTGTATGTGACTTCAAGTGCCTCACGAGACTCTGAGACTTTGAGAAGGACGCATGACAAAGCTGACACGCATGCGGTTTCGATGCATGAATCTTCTGATGATTCTCCATGTTTTCCTGCTTGTAAAACATTTTTAAACAAATATCACACTTATACTTCTTTTCGTGGACCAACGCATGCTTCTTCAGACCCTTCTGTGTTGCATATTGTTTGGAACAGATCTTACACTTAAACTTTGACTCCACTGAATCTTGGCTGTCACTACTCGGTTCGTAATAATTGTCAACGACCTCGTCGTCGCTGTACGTTTTAGCAGATTTTGTTTTTCTCGCTGATGTACGTTTCTGCAGGATGTTTTCCTCTTCTTCTATATTATCATTGGATAAACTTTCATTCACGAATTGCTCCTCTTGGACTGTATTATTCTTTTCCGCATACTGATCGGCTTCCTTAATTTCGTCATCCTTGTTTTGTAAATTGATAATGTTAGTATCCTGTGCATCTTCCTGTACTATTGTCATTTGATGAACCTCACTCTCTGATATGCAAGAATCCTTCACCTCTTCTTTACTTCCTTCAAATCCGATAGAACAGATGAATAACTTTTCATCTGGTATTTGAATTTGATTGGTGTTCAGATTGACTCTGGGAAATGAATCAGTGGTTTGAATGTACTCTTGTGTACTTGCAACTACTTGCATGTCTTCCTTAAAATAATCCTCTTGAAAGTGGTCTGACTTTTTTGACTGTACAAATCTCGTTTGTAGATCTGTCTGTGTATAAGAATCCTGCAAATCCTGAAAAATCACATAAACTATCATGTATTTTCATACGTAGGCAAATATAACTTGAGAAGACTTGATGTTTTTACCATGGTGGACTTAATAGATTTGACAGGCTTATTGTAGTACATGCGTAATCTTGCGTCAGAGTATTGACACTGTTGTCTGAACTCATGGGCGACGCTGGCCTTGTAAATGCAGTCGTTACATATCAGGGAAGGTAATCCATCCTGCTCGTCTATCTCGATGGAACCACAGACTTGTATTTTTTGAGAAAGACCCGTGAGATTGTTCACTTCTTGTGTAGAGGAGAAAATTGATGACAAATTGGTACCCTCTTGAAGACAGATCCTGCATACTCTGTCCATATTAACTGGTAAAGTAAAGTAATCCGAAGTCATTGTTCCGTCGAGGATGAAACGTTCACCTGTGACAAGTTACCTGTAAGATAAAAAAAAAGTATGCAACAAAAAATAAACAAGGCGTTCTTCTTTGCAGAATATAATTTTAATCAAACGATTATCAGATATAATTATAATTATAAATATTAAGTTCTGACGAGCCCATACATGTATAAAAGATAAAACAGAAGTTTCGTCGTCTAGTAACAATAACGCAAACAAAGTACAGACGGCATCGTTGCAATATGTTACATTAACATCGCATAGTACGTTGACGAACGCTTTCGCATGGCATGGTGAGCAATCTACGAGGCAATTTAATATATCTCATGACGAGAGTCCTGCGGGATCGGATCTCGTAACCGGGCGCAGCCATGCGAAACAAGATACCGACATGTGACGCCGCGAGAGACATTCCATTCCCTACGTCGCGCGAATTCCGTGCGCGTACCGGGAGAGAGAGATAAGGAATTAAATATACAAATACCGGAGCGGTTCTCAACTTCTCGATGCGGGGCGCGTTCATGCGTCGTGCCACCCCCGATGCTGCACTATGACAGTGACGCCCAGTGGACGCGATGCACTGCTCTCAATCTCTTCAGTCTTCGAATCTCTTGCTGCTGAACGGCGCTTTTGGCTTTTCTTTTCAGAGCTGTTCAGAGTGCTGCGCGCTCACGACGGCTTCGCATCGAATGGAGGCGCGATGCGCGTCGCTCCATAATCGATCCGTCGATTCGTGGAGATTCCGGACACTCCGAATTCCGTCCTCGACTCCGCTCGGCCTTTGTCTCAGCTCGCTCCGATCGGCGATCGGCGGGGCTGCGAAAGTTGAGAGCAATCTGAGATGAACACCCGAAGGTCCCAAAGTGTGGGTGGGTCAATACAAACAAAAGAAGAGCCGAGAGCGTGAGAGTGCACATACGTGTGAGTGCAAAAATCGGTTATATCGGAGACTTCGATTAATTGGTCAGCGACTCGCCATCTCTTTCTAAACCATCTCTACAATACAGCGGAGACGAAACGTATATACATACATATATGTCTGTCGCCTAATGAAGTTAGCATGCAATACGCGCCTATATCTATATAAGAACTGATAAGAACAGCTCCTATGATGCTATGAAATAAATGGCCTCCGAAAGAAACACAGAACTCATGCGCATGCGTCATATGAGGAGCACGACAATCATATCTGATTGGTTGATATATATATTGGTATATATCTCATAAAAAATTGTCCATCATTTTCCACATAATTTTAAAAACTCGAGTTATTAGATATATCGATATTATATTATATTAAACTCAATTATGTTTGTAAAGTATCCATCCCATATGGCATAGACTTCCAAAAGATGTTCAAAAGATGTTCTAAAGACGTTCTATGGCCGATATTCATAGTCGGTTCTTATTTCAAGACCGTTTTAAGTAATGTCTTAAGACGCTAATGCGGCTCTCTGATTGGTTCATGATACCTCAAGGCTGAACTTAAGACAGTCTTAAGATCTGACTATGAATACCGGCCTATGTCCTAAAGATGTACGATCTCGGGACATATAGGGTGCATTCGGGGAGCACTATTAGTGCTACTTGTATCATTCTATCTTCATTGTTTATTAAACGTAAAACAAAGATAGAGGACACAATAGCGCTAATAGCGCGCTCCTCGAATGCAACCATAGTACACTTTGTCTGAGAAACGTCCTGAGAACGTTTTTACAACATACGGCACGTTCTCTGATAAAGTATTTTTTTTTATATCATTATGTAATACTTATTTATATTCACATATTTAAACTACAAATACATAATTGGGATTATATTATATCGATAATAGCTTTTTATTTTAGAAAACAATAATTTAACTTAATTTTAAAAAAATTTTAATGTAAACAATTAAGTCTTTTCCCGACAACAATTAAATTTTGCTATGATAATACACGCACACACACACATATATATAGTGTACATATTATAAATAAAAGTTTTTCTACTGTACTGCAATATAATAGTATAATATAAAAGCTTTGGCACAATGGACCAGTAATTAGGAATAGAAACAAACAATTATATTAAGATTTCATTCTATCAGAAACCGTATATTTTGGTGTAACCGGCGATTTCTAAGGTTGAAATATTAATATTTATTCCTATTCCTAATATTTCTTCCATTATGCACAATCCCTATAAATGATTTTCTTTTTTTCTGCATTCTGCTTTTCCGTCTCTAATATGAATGCGCCCTAATGCATGATACTATTAAATATATTTACCTCTTCCAAATAATTTATTTTTACTTCTTTTTATTTTATAATAGAAGAACTGATTAATCAAGCAATTTAATAATGTAAGCATCTTGAAAAGATATTAATATACAATTGAAAAATAGCTAGAATTACTTTTCTTAAATCGATTGTTTTTTTCGTATAATATTTTTAATTTTTTAAAAATACATTTAAAAATATATACATAAAATGTATATTTAAAATATACGTATTAAAATGATAAGAAATAATAAATACATATGTATATACATACCCAATGGTTGCGTTTAGTAGAGAAAACAGCTTTACAACTATTGTAAAATTCGTTAATATGATTGGTTTATATATTTAGATTCAGTGAGAAACTAAGAGCAAGGCCAATCATATTAAGGAATTTTACACAGTTGCAAAGCTGCTTTCTCTGCTAAACACAGCTATTGGACGAAGATACAGATAACTCAGTTTGTCTGCCCCTCGGTCTACCCTCTTGACATTTCTCACTTAGGTATGATTCCCTAGTATCTCGCTCTCTCTCTCTTGCTCGTCCACCTGTCTGTCAAAAAATGTGAATATAGGACTGGAATTTATACGGATTTACGGTTAACTGTAATGGTATCAGGGCCACGTGTCGTCTGGTCGAGTCGAAACGTACGGCCGATGCGCGAGGAAGTTCCCTGAGCGGTGTAGTGCGAGCGCATACGGCATTTAATATTTTTTTTTTTAATGCGACCATGGCACTCCGCAAGGTAAAGGGGAACTTCGAGCGGATGTTCGACAAGAATTTGACGGATCTGGTGCGCGGAATCAGGAACAATAAAGAAAACGAGGTGATTCCCGTGTGTGTTTCATGATATATATTTCCTGTCTTATCCTTTAGTCTAAACCTAACCTAGTTTTCCCCTGCTCGCTCTATCTGTTTTTGCAACAGTTCTTTGGATACTTTACTCCTCTTTTCTGTACCAGGCGAAATACATTGCGCAATGTATCGAGGAGATTAAGCAGGAGTTGCGGCAAGACAATGTGGCAGTCAAAGCCAACGCCGTGGCCAAGTTGACATATGTAAGTCTCTAACATATGTAAATTTTGACAGATACCGGGATCAACTTGATACAATTTTTACAATCGATTTATCACGAGTTAATTTAATTCAGTTCAGTTCAATTTGTTCCAAGCATTATTGATTTTAATTTATACTTACTATCTTCAGCTCCAAATGTTGGGGTATGACATCAGTTGGGCTGGCTTTAACATAATAGAAGTAATGTCATCGACAAAGTTCACTCACAAGCGAATTGGTTATCTTGCTGCCAGTCAAAGTTTTCATGCGGAAACGGAGGTAAAATCCATTGTCGTATAATAATATATACTTATCAAACAATTTATCAAATGTACTGATAACTCATCCTATATATGTCTTATATATATTTTTATTTATTGAGACCACTTGCATGAATATTTTATATACATTTTCTAGGTGTATATATATATATATACTTGATCTCTCTCTCTCTCTCTATACATATATGTGTGTATGTGTGTGTGTGTGTGTATGGACAAAGACCCTGTTTTCTATTCCTACACTAGACTGCACTAGAACTCTTTTTCTCGTTTTCGAAGTATCAAATATACATCTATCTCACTTTAAGTTCCAAAAGTGTACACTAGTTCAGTCACAGAAAACAGACCTAAAGTCCACAAGTGGACAGTGTCGGCATTGCCCAAGCTGTATCAACATTGTCCAATACAAGTGGGCTGGACAATGCTGACATTATACAGCAGGCAACTTGGACAATGCCGACACTATCCACTATGGTGGACTTTACCTGTAACATGTACAATATTTGTTACATACAGGATATGTAACAAATATTACAAGATACAAAATGAATCATAAATATGTTTTAAAATTTCGTGTTTTTCAAAAATTTTGAAAACCATTTGCCTTATTTGATCGAAAATCGAATTTTATATGTTTAATGAAAAATAACTTAGATAGTTTTCAGTTTTGGAAAAAATGAATTTTTTCTTTCAACTTTGATATTCTATATCTTTGAAACTAAGCCGTTTCCGACATAAGGTTAATATAAAGTTTCCATCTTGAATTAATGTAAAGAATCGTGTTTTAAAATCTTTTAGTATTCCTAAAGATCATCCCGTATACACATTTTAATTATATATGTTTACTTGCTTTTACTATAAATTTAAATACGAAATTAAATACATCAAATAAAATATGTAATAGATTATTAAGGAAAATTGTATATATATTTATTTACGTATATCTATACTACACAATATTTAAAATGTAACTTAGCAAATTACTAAATTATTAAGTTTATAGAAAAATAATCATCTCGTAATTTATTAATATTTTTTTGTTATAGCTACTGATGCTAACAACAAATATGATTCGTAAAGATTTAAATAGCCAAAATCAATATGACGCTGGTTTAGCACTGAGCGGTTTGTCTTGCTTTATAAGTTCAGATTTAGCACGTGACTTGGTTCATGATATAATGACATTATTGACTTCTACAAAGCCATACTTGCGCAAGAAGGCAGTTTTAATGATGTATAAAGTATTTCTGCGGTTCCCTGAGGCCCTGAGGCCTGCTTTCCCTAGGTTGAAGGAAAAGCTTGAAGATCCAGACAGTGGTGTTCAAAGTGCAGCGGTAAATGTAGTTTGCGAATTGGCCAGAAAAAATCCAAAGAATTACCTGAGTTTAGCGCCTGTTTTCTTTAAATTGATGACAACTTCTACGAACAATTGGATGCTCATTAAAATTATCAAATTGGTGAGTGTTGCCGTTGTATTAGATTTTTAAGAGATAAATGGTATTTCTTTATGTTTCTTTCACTTTTAAAAAAAAACTTTACATCCATAACTATTTTTTAATATTATTAATTATAAATTTTGCACATATACATCTTTTTTTTTATTGTAAGTTATGTTGATTTTATTTCTCACACTCAGTTCTCAACTATAATCCTGATCGAACCAAAGCTGGGTCGACAACTTACTCAACCATTAATTGATCTAATTTCAAGGTTTTATACATTATTCATTGTTTTAAATAATTGTAGATACAAATGTTTATTTCTTGCAATAATATTATTGGTAGTATAGAACGGTATCCCAGAACGTATTTCGTAGAATCATTTATAAACATAAACCAATAATAAGGGTTACGAACTAATAAATTTATTGGCTCATAGCTCTTATTATTGGTTTATGTTTATTTATTATTATTGAGCCATTATAATATTATTATTTAATAGAATCATTTATATTGTTTTTCATATATTTCTATTATACATATTTCATCTATTCATAAAATAAGAATTAAGCTACTCCTCTGTACAAAAAAAATTATTAAGTACATCTTAGAAGGCAATATGATATTATTTTCAGTTTGGAGCATTGACACCTCTAGAACCTAGGCTTGGCAGAAAGTTAATTGAACCCCTTACCAATTTGATACACAGGTATTCTAATATATTTTGAAAGTATCTATTAATTATCGCGTTTGTAATGTTATCATTGCTTACTTAGTTTTATATTTTAGTTTAGCTCTTTAACGTTTACCTTATTTTTTATTTATATCTTGTAACATACATAATATTTTACACTGTATAATATCTTGTTATTTTCTTCCTTACGAATAAATTATTTCTTGGTATAATTTATAACATAATAATTGATTGTTTTAGTAGTAATTTTATTTCTAGTACATCTGCAATGTCTTTACTGTACGAATGTATCAATACAGTAATTGCTGTATTGATTTCTATCTCATCTGGTATGCCAAGTCATTCTGATTCGATACAGTTGTGTGTTCAAAAATTGAGAATATTAATAGAAGACTCTGATCAAAACTTGAAATATCTGGGATTGTTGGCGATGTCGAAAATATTGAGAAATCATCCGAAGAGTGTGCAATCTCATAAAGATCTAATTATGCAATGTCTTGATGACAAAGATGAAACTATAAGACTGCGTGCCTTGGATTTGTTGTATGGAATGGTTTCCAAGAAGAACCTAATGGAAATAGTTAAGAAATTAATGGTACATATGGATAAAGCCGAAGGCACTATGTATCGCGATGAATTACTCTCAAAGATCATTCAAATTTGCTCACAAAATAACTATCACTTCATTACCTACTTTGAGTGGTAAATATAATATATTTTCATATAAATCTTATTATCCGGGTCATCTAGGATAAATTATAGCAAACTTCACATATGCACAGGTACATATCTGTATTAGTGGAACTTACGCGAATGGAAGGCACCAAGCACGGACCATTAGTAGCAACTCAATTACTTGATGTAGCAATTCGTGTACAAGCTATCCGAAAATACGCGGTTCAACAATGTGCCTTATTGCTTGAGAATTCGTATCTTTTAACCGGCCAGCCAAGGGCAACAATGTCCGAAGTTTTATATGCAGCAGCATGGATTTGTGGAGAATTCTCTAGGTATTAAGAATTTTATACATATTAAGTATTAATCTAATTAATATATAATAACATTTAATGATCTGTTAAATTAATAGTGAATTGGAAAATCCTTTGGCAACATTGCAGTCTATGTTGCGATCGCAAGCTTCTAGTTTGCCAGGACATATACAGGCTGTTTACGTTCATAATATATTAAAACTAGCTGCAACGACATTTGCTAAAGCAGAAAAAGAGGAAGATACTGAAACTATGGAAAAGGTATAAAATATATAATTTATGCTGTATATATATTTTATTTAATAATAATAAATCTTATTATTTTTATCGTGCAACAAGCAAAATATGCACCATGCAATTAGTGATATTTTAAGAATAAACATATTTGTATGAAATTAAAATAAAATCTCTAGTTCTAATATTAGCTTTCACTTTACAGATTTACGGATTGAAAGACAAAATAGCAGCTTTTGTTTGTAGTGGCGACTTGGAAGTTCAGGAAAGATCAAGTTCTGCATTAGTATTATTAGAATGTTTAAAAGAAAATTCTGGTCTTGCGCAAGAATTAATCAAGACATTTGAAGGTGAACTTAATCCAGTTGCACCAAAGGCTCAAAGAAAAGTAAATATCAATTAGTAGTATTGTATACATGTATCATTTACTTAAAAATATTTTTTATTTTGATATAAATTGTAAGAAAATATAAAATGTCATATTAGTTAATATATATGTGCTGCAGATTATTTATACATATTTTATCATAAAAATTTCATGATGTCTTCCAGGTTCCAATACCTGAGAATTTAGACTTGGATTCCTGGATAAATGATCCACCTTCGGAGAGCTCAGATTCAGAGGATTTAGACATGAATGATATTTTCATTAAGACAGAGAAATCGAATTCATTTTCCAAACGGGATTCGAATGAACCATCCTTGGAAGAACTCGAGAGGAGGCGTGAAGCAAGAAAACTAGAACAAGAAAATAATCCTCATTATCTGAAAGGCTCATTTAAGACTCCTACATCATATCACAATTCATCGAACGCATATGAAGATTTTGAAAACATTCCTGTCACGGAATTAGACATCCCAATCTCTTTAAAGATTTCTAACTCGCACAGATGTCGCGATATAGATAGCAGTCACAAAAGACATAAAAAGCATGAAAAAAAGAAGAAGTCAAAGAAAAATAAAAGTAATTATTATGTATACAAATCTTATATTACATTAATTATGTTATTAAACCTTTGAAATTCTTAACGTTGAATATTTTCAGATAAAAGATCTGCATCAGAGGAGGAGGATGAAAAGGATGATAGTTTACCACTACAAATAGTAAATACTGGAATTGGTGAACTACCTCCGGGTGCAGAAATAAGTGATAGTGATGAATATGATTTAGTAGATTCAAATGATCCACATAGAGCTTTAAATATCGATTTGGATATGCCTTTACGAGAAGATGAACGATTGCCTGTCTTGGAACATAGAGTTACTGAAAATAAAATAACGAAAAAACTTGAAGAAAAGGAAAATAAAAAGGAAAAGGTAAATTTCTTTTTATATCAATAAATATTATAATTTGAATTTATTCAATTTATTTACATGTCTTTAAAAATATTTTTCGATAATTTATACATTCTAAATTGATAGGGACATAGAAAATCTAAAAAAAAAGTTAAGAATGCCATGGAAAACGAAGTGATGAACGAAAGGGAGCCTAACTTGTGGTTAGAAACTAATTCGTCTCCGGAGAAAGTGCAATCTTCTGCTGTAGGAGAGTACATAGAGGTATCCAGCGAATTACAAAAAGATAATAAACGCAAGAAGTCGAAGAGTCAAAACAAACACAAAAAATCCAACGACGAAGACGCAAAGCATAAAAAATCGAAAAAGTCAAAAAATAAGAAGGAGAATAAGTCATTGGATTATGAGGAAACCGCTGGAATATCTACTCCGTCAAAAGAAATATTACCGGAAATAAAGGACGATATTATGAATATCGAATATAACACAATTACTGAAAAAATACAACAAGATATCTCCTATGAAGAATTAGCCAAAAATAAGGTCCTTTCCATGAGGTATGAGCTGAGACAGATCCCTGACGACTCAAGTAAAGTTATCGTATCAATTTGCATTACAAATATAGGTCAGCCGCTAGTAAAAGAATTAGTCTTTGATGTTCCAGACACATCGTCACTCAAATTAGTTAGGAATGTAAGTTAATGTACATTTGGAATTTACGCTTTAATTCACAAAAATAATTTTGTAATGTGTCATTTTGTTCTTTTAGCCTGGAGATGAATTTGGAATAAAACTGCCGTTCCAACTGCCTCTGCAATCTAGTAAAGAAACTGAGTTCACCGTTCTAGTCTCGGACGTGACATTTGCTCAGAGACTTAGGGGTACATTGACGTACATGTTTGAAAGTAAAGAAGGAACGCAACAAGAAAAACTCGATTTCACCGTGCCCTTGTCATGTAGCAAGTTCATGGTCGGGCATCTCTCTCACAAGGACATACTCACGGAACTTCTCAAAAGTGGTCAACTAGTATCTAAGATTAGAAGAGAAGTAATGCCTTCTCAGGACTTTGACACGGTTCTGAATATTATTTGCCGCAAATGTAATCTCACACTCGTGGAGCAAATTGACGATACTGCATCTTTATACGGTCATTCTCTGAAGGGACATCATGTGTGCCTTTTATTAAAATATAATGTAAGTTAAATTATCGCTCTGCTCTACAGTAAATAATTTTTTGATGGCCAAAGTTAGAATATTAATTAACATAATATAAGGCAAAAATATATACTTCAATATCTCCTATAAGTACTATGTTTGCATTGATTTAGTTGAAATTTGCATGAAAATGTTAACTTTCTAAGATTAGCAATGTATATTAAATTATTTTATGGCTTTTTGTTGCAGAGAGCGACAGAAAATCTAGTAATCGAAGGTAAAGGTGACAATAACTCATTACTGTCGGCAATTGGAGAAGAAATCTTTAGGCTCTTGACATAATATTGATCAAGTGTCTATGTTTTGCAATTATTGATTCCTATCATACATTGCAGTTATGTTGAACATATACTGAGCAGAAGAATACTTTGATTGTGTCCGCTATACATAAAATACAGATATGTAGCGACTATAGCGTATCTGCAAACTGATTAAATATTTTCGAAAAAGATCTTACCTAAACTACACGTGTAATCTAGATAAATTTGTTAAATACTTAAGAAATATACATATATATATATATATACATACACATATTACATACATGCATAAAAACACACACATGCATAACACACAGTACATAAACACACACATGTACATTTCTATATATGTGAAGCGAAGTTTCGTAAAGAAACTGTGAGAAAAAGGGGAGGGAAAGAAATTATTGCCAAGAATTGAAGACACTGGAATAAAAGTAGATTGATGTTTCTATATAGGATTTAAGTCTGGTATGGCACTGACGTGCAATAAATACAGAAATTGTGAGAGTATTTAGTTATCCCTTAAGATAATTTACTTACCACTTTTAGCTATCTTATTGAATTACATCAATATCTTCCAAAAAAACTTCTGTAAATTATTACACTTTCTTATCTTTACAATGTTGCATTTATACAGTATGTAATAATTGAAATAACTTATGAATAAAGACTAACTGTTAAGGAGCAGTTTGTACAGTATGGAAATAAATGTTGCAATAGAAACGATTGACCCTACTTTCATGTTCAATGCCTTCAATTTTTGCCATCCAATTGGGATAATATTCCATCGCTCTATATTGTTGAGATCTTTATTATTTTGTAAAATATATAAAATATATTCATTGCGATATTGCGTCCGATCTTTGTAAACATAGATTAACGAGCATAAGTGGTTAGCGTATGTATATGCGACGCTTCCATAACACGAGATTATGTAAATTTAAAATTGTAAATAACATATGTGCATATGTATGTATATGTATGTGTATATATATAATATATATACACATATATACAGGCACATGATCCATGTATGCATAATCGCGAAAAAATATGCTCTTATGTTATTTTGCAATGGACTTCAATTGCATCAAGTTTTATATCCATTTTTCTTTCTTTTAATATCTTCTGTCTTCTCTTGTCTTGAGATATATAAAGATTTTTATATTTCAACATAAATTCTAGATTTTTTATGTTAATTCACTCTAACATCTTAAGCTATTAAACGTGTGCCAAAAATCGTTAGAACTTTCAATATCTAAACAACCCTTTTATTCCTAAAGCGACGTTGATTTTTGTCATTGCACATTGACCTTTAAATATCCGATTACACACACATATATATATATACATACACAACTATAATTGTATGTTAATAATTTCTCTTCATAAATACGCAGCTTACGATGCATTATAATAGACGCAAATAAATGTCCTCAATTTTTAACTTTATCTTACACGCATTGACATTGCAGAAAAATAGCTGATATCTTCTTTTTAAGTACACCATTCACGTAAGAGACGTGCGTGCATGTTGACCATGACATATTCTATTATAAATCACACGCCGTGAGATTAATGTCGGTAATTATTTTATTAACCGCGTATTTTTTCTTTGAACTTTAATTACTTCTTGCGCTCGCAAGTGTGAATGATTGTATAATAAAATTATGACCGGATTGTGCAAATCTCGTTTGCAACAATTTATTACTCAGATGTTAATACAGAAGAAACCCACTCGCCCGAATTTTACAAACAAAGATATACCTATTAAGCTCTCTGAAGGGGGTAATAGAGTTTATATTTAATCAATTAAATTGGAGGCAGAATTTGCCAATTTATTTCAGAGAAAGGAATAAATGGATACATTTCTGCATTTAGATGATAGTTTGCTTCGAATATTTTAGATGTAGAAAATTAGTTTGTAATACAAAAATTATAAAAGTCTTTGTCATTGAAGACAGGCCCGAAAATTTTAAGTTTTGCCGTGAGATTTAATGACTTTTAAACAAGTAATCCGCTAATCTATTTTCTGATCTGATTTTCTTCAGAACATTGCTTTACAGAATGAACTTAAAATAGATTATTAGAAAAATGCCATTACAAAATGATTCTACATAAACGTAGAGTTCTAATTTTCGCATAGAAATTGACGGTATTTGTGTTGTTACCATTTTGTAATAATTTTTCTACGTCTATGTTCAATCTGTAGAATATCCTGAAAAAAACTAGTAGATTGCTTCATTACAAGGGAGTTGTGGCAAAACTCGAAATTTTTCGATCTATAACAGTATATACACAAAGAATTATATTTTTAATAATTTCAAATTACAAATTAATTTCCTACATCTCAAATATAATAGATAGTGAATATAACACCTATCTCTTTATTCTTTTCCTTAAAATAAATTCGCAAATTTCTAATTTAATTTGATCACATAAACCTTTTTATCGCCTCCTGAAAATATATAACTTGCGTGCTTGCGTAACCAACTGATTTAGGAGATTTATGTATCACGAATACAAAACATTTCATATAAATTCTTTTATCAATAGTATATACGCCGCGAATTGCCGTATTTATTCCGCGATGTCTAATTCAGGTCGAGTGAAAAGCGCATTTAACAATGCACAGCGTTCCGGTAAGTGACATGCGATTCTCGATTATCGCGACTATTATTCGCACTTTTGGACAATGCTGGGGCTGGAAGGTGAACCGCGAGGACTAAAGACGGCCGTGATTCAATCAAATTCATTAACCTCACGCTACTCCCACGCGAAATTCATGGTCGTGCAGTGTCATGTTCTCAAAACGAAGTCGTTTCCAGGTGCAGCCGCGTTGACGCTTTATATCGAAAGCGTTAATTGTTTCGCCGCCGCTTAATTTAAATCGAAAAATATAAATTATTTGATTTTTCAATGTCTGCGCAAACACTTGTCTCGAAACACTCCGTAACGTTAATGGATTCATTCATTCATTCCAAAAACGGAGGAAGTGTTCAGTGTAACGCATAACTTATGCACGACGTGTCTACGCTTCAGGAAAGACACAGAAAGACTGCGCTTCCCGAAGGTACTTTCCCGCACGTTTTATTTTTATCTGCACGATACTAGGAATTATTCACCATTCATTTCTGTCACTGCAGTGCGGTGCAACGCGAAATAAGTCGTCGAGATAATGAAATATCGGCTTTCACTAGAGATTATCATTTCAACGAATAAATTCTTCTCCTCGGTTTATCGAATAAAATACATAAATATTTACAGAAAGAATACCGTTCTCGTTCTCTTTTTTCAAGTATGCTTGCGCGAGCAAAAAAATCACAAAGAAAAAATAAGTTTAATGGCTATTATTCCATTCCAGTCACGTTTTAGTCAAACGAGCATGCATGTTTTCTTCAAGATTTGATATCTTGATTCGGAATGCCAAGCCGACAGAATGACACAATATGATGTATCGGTGATTCAATTAAAAATCCTTTATCGTTTCTACAATTTTTCTTTTATTTAAAAACAAAGAAAAATGAAAGAGAAAATTGTGTTCCGAGAACATCTCGTAACTCGCGAGACAAAGTTGTAATAAATTTTAAGTAAAGAAACTGTTGCACGTGAAGCGTATAAATGAAAATTTTAGTCAATATGTATCTTTCATCATCGTTAAATGATGTCAGCTTAGATATAAAAATTAGATTATATCGATTCTTGAAACTATAATTAATGTCATTTTGTGATTTATTGTTACTGTCGAAAGAGAATGTATTCTTCGCGAACGGTAATCGCTATAAAATATCTTCATCTTGAGATTACAACACTAAGATTAATTGATACACACGTGCGATATGCATGCAAATTTTGTATTTAATACACTTTTGGTTTTTCATAAAATATATTTCACATCCCTTTCCATTTTCCTGTTAATTTGAAAATGTATAATGGAGAATGTATCTTTTTGAAGAATTTAAGTACGAGGATGAATGCAGATATTCATCTTCTGTCATAAAAGCGAAGCTACGTCAACGAGTAGATTGATGATTGTTACCTAACTCGGATAACACTTAAATATATGTGCCGGACGTAAAACGAAGGAAACATTAAATCGATTATTTATTCGCAGAATAGAATATATGTGCTGTAAAATAAGTTTAGTAAAGCAAAATGTAATTTCTTTAACAAACTTTGATGTAGGTCCGTATTAACACCTCGCTTTTATTGATAAATAAATACGATAAATAAATAACTATATTTACCGCACATAATTTAAATTACATATATATTCTCAGAAATAAATGCACACATTTATCGATAAAAAAATAAAGTGTGAATACAGACCTTACATAATCTTCTGATCAAAATAAAGATTAACCAATCATGGTTAATCGCGATGTTTATCAAATACTTCGATAAAAGTCCAGACATTCAGTCTAGCAAAGGAATTATCAATATATATCTTGAAATAACATAAATTAATTTTTATCATTGCGATGAAAATACTTATTAAGTCTTTGAAATTTCAAGTATCATTCATCGATAATAAACTAAAGAAAAATTAATATACATATAATAATCGCTAATCAGTAATCATAAAATAATTAATCTTTAATCAAGATTTAAATATTACATTTTATATTAGATATATCTAAAGTACCATTAAAATATTTCTGCATTTTTACATTGCTTCAAGCAAATCCTTCAAAATTTTTTTTGTACAAACGCAAAACAAGCGAGACTAATCATTACGGAATAAATGCGCATAATATCCTTGTAATAACTTGATAAATCCTAATCTGGTTGAAATTACTTAATTTTTTTTCTGCTTTTTTTCAAAATGGAAGACTAAAAAAAAATACGGAAACGTTAATGCCCCATTAATCAGATTTATTAAACCAGTGCGCGAAAGTATCGCGCGTACTTGTCCTTTTATCCTACTTATGTGTACATTGAAAAAAAAAACGCACTCTTGCTCGGTACAAGATAAGTATTTACCCTCTCACGCACACAGAAACGCGAACGCAAGTGGGTACCGCCCGCGCCATTCGGTAGCACCGCCGCTCGACTCGGTGACTTGAACGCTCGCCTTCGAATGTACATTCGACGGCAGGACAGCACCGTGCTTCAAAGTCCTTAGGTGTTGATCGACGTGCGACACGCGGGGTTACGCTACCTCAAGGTGCGACACGTGTTCACACGAGCCGGCGCCGTTGCCGTCAATCGGACCAGTTGAATGAGCGACGAACACAGTACGCACCACGCGCCAGGAATTTCCCTCGCCCCTCAACACATCGGTGCGCCGAAATGATACGGATACGAAACGGTACCGCGAGCCCGAGTCGCACACACGCCGCACGAGCGACGCTATATAAATAATACTTCGCGCTAAGTGAAACCAGTCGACTTGCAGCGGCCGTACCTGTCGCGACGCACAATGCAACGGACCTTCAGAGATTAAATCGTCTCGACCCCGTCGCGCCTTCTGTCTTCTATCGCTCGTCTGCGCTCGTCTATACCCTCCGTCTAACCAACCCCTCTCTTTCGCTCCTCATCACTCGATACTTGGTTACTATTGCCGTTGCGCGCTTATCGCATGCAAGGATCTATCGGTGATTTGACATTGTACAACTAAGCAAATACATCCCTCAGGATGTCGCACGACAATTTGGGATTTACATCGAGCACGGTGAGTGGATGACACGAATGTGAATACATTGGAATACATTAGGAATCGATTTTATAAATGCGTAGATAGATGTCCGCGTGTGTGTGTTTACACACCGATCAAAAAGAAATTCAAATTGTCATGTGTTGATATTCCTGTAACGATTTTTGATACATATATAACTTATCAGACACAGAATATTCTCTTCGGTTTCTCTCGGGAGAGGATATCTATTCCCTTAATGATTTGCGCGATAAATTTTTCTATTTCTTTACCAGCTTTTTGTTGTCATGTTAGTCGTTATCTTCGAAATCATTTTGTGCAAAATAGAACATCTTAATATATAACTGTAAACACGTTTCTCTCTTTGTTCTCGATGGTAAAAACAGCGGAGTGAAACGGATAAACGGAACTAGAAATCTAAATTTTAGATAACAGTTAATTTTTAAAAGCATGATTTGTTAGAAAAATATCATCCGAAAATAATAAACACGTTTCTCTCTCTTTTTTCAAAAGTAAAAGCAGCAGAATGAAACCTTGACATAATTGAAATAACGCTAGAAATGTTAATTTTAAATAATATATTTTATTAAATAATTTAGAATTGTAAAATTTTATTAAATAATATAGTTATTTTTCCTCCCGAAAGGTATGATTTAGAAAAATATCCGGAAAAACGTTCAGTATTGATAAACAAATGCAAGTTTTTCAAAATAAGACTTTGCTGCTTTATGTCTTTAAAAATTACGCAATTTTTTTTTAGCGTTTATGTCAAGAATAATTTGTTATAAAATTGCGTAGTTCAAGTTAGTTCGAATGTCGTTTCTTTTAAGATAATTTTAATGAGTTATATAAGAAAACGTTTACATTTGTACGTAAAAAACAACTTAAAATTCTACACGCTCGTATGACATTAAATTTACATGAAAAAGGATAGATTTGTGTACAAAAAACAGATCAAGTTTTTCTTGTAATTTGTCACGTTCAATTCTTTCTTTTTTGTAAAAAAAAATCGGAATGCTTCCGTCATTTTATAGTTTGTGATAATGACAGTGTATGTATATTTTTCTACTTCATGTAGGTTTATCTATGGGCATGCATAATACAAAAGATGATAATGCTAATAATACTAAATAGAATATTACTTGAAAATGAGTTATTTTAATGGAATATTTTTACGAATACATTTAGAAACAACGCGCGAGCGTTTATACACAAATTCAACGGCTAGAGCAGCAATTACGAAGTTGATTCCTCTTTTGCGCATATTTTAAGGAAGGTTCAATTACTCTTAATGTTGGACTAAATTAAATTAACTTAGAAAAAAAACTTTCTTTAGAAAAATTTAGTTGGCAGTTTTGCACATTGAAGCACAAAAAATAAAATAAATTTTATCCTTATATAAAGAAAAGACATAATTATTGTTGCAAAAGATTCGCGTTGCTCGAAAATTTTTGCATTAAAAGAAGATAAATGTATATTCGGACGTTGAAGAGAGAGAGAAAGCGAAGATGCTGAGTGCAAAAAGTACAAGCAGTGCGAATAGACCTAATATCTCTCGTTGCAGAGCATGCTTCGTGGCATTTCTTTTTATAGCGACGATTATGCAGGACAGGGATAATAATAAGCTCTCGACTATTGCACACTCGATATACTTGTGACGATTTCGCGATCGCACGATGATTCGATCATGAACCGATCACGAGAATGGAAAGTTTCTATTCATATTATACGAATGAAACTTTCGCACGAAGGACGATCGTTCGTTCATCGCGTTGACGTGCGAAACGATGACGTTGATGTAGTTACTGCTGTTTTTTTCCCGCTCGTTCACGATAATTATCGTCGACAATAATTAGCGATTAGAATTGTTGCACAACGAGGAAATACCGAATAAATAAACAAACCGTGCCGGCTTCACTGACTTGATATCACGCTTTCGCGAGGTGTCCTTCTGTTCCAGCTCTTTCCAGGCCCGCCTTTTTTTCTCCCTCGCTTTTTCTCCTCGCGCTGTCGAAGGCGACCAGGTACAATACCTGTTCGATCAAGCGCGTACGATTATTCGAAAGTATTGCACCGAATTGTTGCACCAAGTGTTCCAAAGGTTTTGCGCCTTTCCCTCGTAACATCGGCCTGTGTAAATTTTTCAACGACCTTGCGAAGTTGATTTCTTCTTAGTGCATATTTTAGGGAAGGCTTAATTACGGAAACGCTTAATATTGGACTAAATTAAATTAACTTCGAAAGAAAAACTTGATTTAGAAATTTAGTTGGCAGTTTTGCACAAAAAATAAAATAATAAATTTTATCTTTATATATAAAAAAAGATTATTGTTGCATCTGTTAGAAATTAACATATTGAAATAGAAATAATATCAATATAACGTCTAAAATAATATCTAAATAAATATATATTGAAATAAGAAAAATGCGAATGTAATATTTTTAATGTTAGTCAAGAAAAAAATGTTTTATATATAATTATATAAAATTATATATAATTATATAAAAAATATGTCCATTTATATAACATTTTTTCTCGGGTACACGAATTTAAATTGTACGTACAATATAGCCTTATGTCATAATCTTTTATCGATCCGAGCAGGAAATGCTGCGCCCATCTTCCTCATCGAACGTAATAATTTTTCCTGCTACTTTTTTTCAATCGCTTCTCCATCACCAGATAAAGACGAAATATCTGAATTATCACAGTCAAAGTGTTAATTTTAGTAAATGTATATACTAAGGCTCGCTATTATACGTTTAAACGAAAAAACGTTTACACGTATAATTAGTATATTCGTTTATTAGAATCGTTTTTCCGAATATTTTCACTTTTTTTATATAAACGTTTATCCCTTTATTAAGAAGTGTGACGAATTGAGAAAATGCAAAAAATTCGATTTTTAATTTTATTAAAAAATTCGATTATTAAAAAACGTTAAAATATTCGAAAAGATATTTTTCATAGATGGATTTGTTAAACATACATGTAAATATATTTTCGTTTAAATGTATAATAAAACACGTATATTCGGAAAAATGTTTCTTTTATAAACGGATATACTAATTAAACGTGTAAACGTTTACCTTCAAATAAACGTTTTTTTGAAAGCGAATATAAACGGATAAAATTAGAGCCCTAGTATATACTTATTAGCAGGGTTGGGAAAGTTACTTTGTAAAAATAACTAGTTACAGTTACAGTTTTTTTCTTTAAAAAGTAACTAGTTACAGTTTCAAGTTACCGAGATTAAAAATTAACTCGTTACAATTACAGTTACTAAGAAAGTAACTTTTCAGTTACTTTTTAGTTACTTTTCTTATCATGACAGAACAATATGAGTGACATCGATATTATTAGGGCTATTAAAGAAAATAATAATTTACGTTTACAATACAATTTTATTTAAAAATTCCTTTAATTTCGCGGGAATAGACGCGAAATAATTCAAATAACGGACAAAATAATAAAATACTCTCTCTGGGCTGCGTTCCAAAACACAGGGTGTGTTCCACTTACACCTACAACGCTCGTATCATTTTATCCTTGTTGTTACAGATATTAAACAATGAAATAATACACGCGAGCGTTGCGGATGTTAAGTGGAAACGCATTAATTTTAGTAAATGTATATACTAGGGAACGCATCCTTAGCGCTACAAATGACATTGACTAATAAGCAGGATTGGGAAGTAACTAGTTACTTGTAACTAAGTTACAGTTACAATTACTTTTTATCAGTAACTGTGACTTAACTTAGTTCCTTTTTTCCATCTATAACTGTAACTTAACTTAGTTATATTTCTTCCAATAACTAATAACTAATTTAACAGTTACTTTTACAGTTACTTTACATTTTAAACTTATTTGTCAATTTAACATGATTGGTTAAAATCTTAATAATAATTAACTACGGTTCACTTGATGCTACGAATGCTTCGAAGTATTTTTTGATTAGTCAGTTTGTAAAATTCTTTCTTTCGATTGATCAATCAAATGCTTCAAAAATATAATATTTACTGAAAAAAAATAACTGTAACTGTGTGTAACTTAGTTACAAGTAACTAGTTACTTCCCAATCCTGCTTATTAGTCAATGTATACATTTATACATACTAAATGTATATGTTAATTATAACTGATTACAGAAAACGTTTAAGCCCGATTTACATAGCACACAGAACGCAGGTCGCAAGTGAAACGTACGTATTTTATAATACCTATATTATAATAAGTCGTAGATCGCAGGATGCAGGATGCTACAGTTGAAGTTCATCCAACTTCCTGCGTCCTGCGTTTTGCGTCCTATTATAATTAAAATTAGGATAGTTTATAGTCCTGCGACCCGCATTCTGTATTTTAGATCGAGCTTTATTGAATTAACGCTTTGACTGTGACACACACACACACACACACACACACATATATATATATATATCTATATATATATAACATCAAGGCATTTTTGGCACTGCTGGGATTTGAACTTACTATAGGTCGATATTCATAGTTCGTTTTATTTTAAGACCTCAGTTTCAAGTAATGTCTTAAGATGTTAATACGGCTCTCTGATTGATTTATGACATCTTCAGCACTGGCTTAAAACCATCTTGAAGCTTGAGCAATGTTTGTAAATTCTGCTTTTAGATTCCTTTTATGAACCACTCTCTTGATACTTCTCTATTTTATCTACATATTTTAATTGTTTACAATATACCGTGAATTAATAGGTATCTCCCTCAACAATAATATTATCTGACATTAATGATTACTCAGCCTGTCATCATCCATCCATCAGCTTGGCATTTCGATTTTTGGAAGCTGCATCTCCCCGATAACAATCGCGCACGGATTACTTTTGTACCCTGCATTGATAAGGATCGCTCGCGCGTGTTTGCTGCAAACAAGCGTGAATCTTCCTCTTTTCAAAGAAACGTTTTCGCGCGCGTTGCGTTCTCTTGAGTCGTATCGTAAAGGTGTAATAACTTTACCGAAGTTGATGAATAGTTCGTGAATAGTTGGTAAACTATTAATAAATAGTTCGCGACCAGTTATTTTAATTTGTTCGCTTGCTATTTGCGAACAGTTCATTTCAAGTTTGTTCTAGAAAATAAATTAAAAAGCGATAAAATCAAAAGGAAAGCAACGAATCCAAAATGAACACTGACTGTAGACATGTTTAGTTTTTGTATTAGATGTTCGAGAACTGTTCGCAAACAAACCGAAAGTACTTACAAACGGAGTTGATGTGTATCTCGAAACAAAGTGAAAATTACAAAAATGAATAAATTTATACTAGCTATTGACTAATGGAATTATAAATATTCTATTTTAAATTCGCTTACTTTTTATAATTTTTATTTCCCTTCAAGATATTACACAATCGACCCTCAGATCGAGTAATGGCTGTATTCAGCAGAAAAAGCAGCTTTGCAACTGTTGTAAGATTCTTTAATACGATTGGTTCTTGTCCTTACAGCACAAATGACTGTTTCTTGCTGTACACATTGTCGACTTAGTTTCTTGTTGGATCTAAATGTATACTCCGGCAAATACGCCGTGCTGGGATTTACGCCGCAGAAGTCAGAAAAAATAGAAGAAGTGGGGATAATTTTCCCGTAACTACTCTGTTACATGCCTTTATGTTATATTAGTATTGTGTTATGATTTCAGCTTCTTACTGTTAATATTAATGAATTTATTGTGAGTCGATTTGTCACTGTAATAAGTAACGTCATCATAAGTTATAATCTACATAAAATGATTAATGTAGGACGTGTAAAAGACTTAGTGGTTATTTCGTGATACATACGTGTAGTAAAGCATGTTTGTATTATTAAGCATGTTTGCATTATTTGTAAATTTTTCATGAGCCGTACATACCCCCTTTCCCCCTATGAGTAGCCATATATCCCACCCCTATGAGATATGCGGCAAAAATACAAGGTTTCAAAAAGTTTATTTTTTAATACGAAAAATAAATATTTCGGATTTCTAATATTTTTTTCATAGTAGTAGACAGTATAAAGTTTTTACTGATATAGTTTGTTTAATATAAGCATAGTAAATAATACTTAATAAATTAAGTTTTTGATAGGTGCGGCGCATATACCGGAGTTACCCTAGGGGAGAGTGGTCTAAATCGGACCTATTTGCAGTTTTTGCTCTCTATAAGGCGTAAATAAAGTCCGATCGTAAAACCGAAGGTGCCATTGGAAAGATCATTTAATTCCCTTCATTTTTGCTTCAGACCATTTTGACGTATCTCTCATCTGTGTTGAATTATAATGGAAAATGTAAAAACGTTTTTTTCCGATCCGATTTGGAACCAATGGTTCTAAATCGGACCATCCCCTTGTTCAAATCGAAAATTACTATTTTTATGGTTTAGAGAGAATTTTAAAATATTTTAATGAATTTTTCTTAGTATTCGAGTAAAAACGAGCAATTTGACAGTTAAAGATAAAAAATTTTTTCAGAAAAAGAAATTACTGACAGTTTATATTATTAGAATTGAAATCAATAAAACTCAACTAATCTGAGTCATCAGACTCATGATATTTTACTAATTTAATTTACGAACTATTTTTGGATAATTACGTACCTCAAAGCCAGTGGCGGATTTACACATTTTTGCATCCTAGGCCCTGTACTTCTTGGCACCCCTTTCAGACAAATGAACAATAAAAAAAAAGGTATCGAAATATATCATTTTTTCACCAAAATGTTTCACGTCAAGATTTTATTTTTGTGCGTCAAAGCACTACTTCAAGGTGCCATCTTGGCAAAAATGCGTCACAACTGCCAATTCTGTTACAAATATAAAATTAACTTTTTGTTTATTCTTTTCCGAAGAATTCTGTACTAGTTCTGAACTAGTGCAATATATGTTAGAGTGAAACAAACTATACCTGTCTCACTCTAATTTACTGCATCAGCATACATCAGTTCAGAATTTGTTGGAAAAAGAACTGGCCTTTTAATTTCGATCTCTAGAAGGATGACGCTCTTGTGCCCCTAGAAAGATGGCGCCCCTAGGCCCGAGCCTCGTGGGTCTCTGCCTAAATCCACCATTGCTCAAGGCGTGGTACCTCAAGAGTTAGAAATCCACGAAAAAAATAGACATATAGTGTCGGTACTCGATATCTATAGTATACGTAACATAAATTATAGATCTAATTGAATAAGAGGAATCCTATATTTGGCCAAAGCGGATCTTATTCATAGTCAGGTCTTATGGCCCATATTCATAGTCGGGTCTTATGGCCATTCTACAATAAGCCATTAGTCACAAATCAAAAGTTAGAAGCTAGAAATGGACCAATCACAGTCGTCAATATTTTTAGCTTCTAACTTTTGATTTATGACTTATGGCTTATTGTAGAATGGCCATTATATTTAAGGGTTCCTTAAATTTATCTTTAGATGCTCTACGAATTATTTTATTGGCTATTGAGCATCTAAAGATAAATTTAAAGAAGCCTTAAATATAAGGCTTAAATACAAGGTCTGACTATGAATACGGATATTAGTGCTTGAATATTTCTGTGTGAATTTACATACCTCTGATAGAATGAAACGTGACGAAATCTTTTTTTGGTCTTGGAACGCAATCATGAGCAGAATCAGCTTAATAATATCACTTATTAAATTATCAAACAATTTAATAATTTTTAAGACTAATACGTATCTTTATAGGAACTCTCTAAATCTGAATCAGTGGATAATTACTGATATCAGTGTCAAGTATGCCACTGGTAATCAGTGAATTAAATGTAAGATTCCTAACCTAGCTAATCTTTATTATGTGATCTAACTAACCTTGTTTTAATGGTTAAATTTAATGAATATGGTATTGGAAGATTGAAATTAACGTACAAATATCAGTATTTTAGTCAAATAATGCTCAAATATTCTTTCTTTTTTTAGTTAAACTTCACTAATTATCAGTGCCAAGTATGCTACTGGGTAATTAGTGACTATCCACTGATTCAGATTTAGAGAGAATATTAATAATTAGAAGATTAATAATAATCTGATATTAATAAGATTCTTAAATCTGCGAATAATTTTTATTGTAAAAAATATTGCTTTAGCTAAAATTCGAACATCCTTACCATTCGATCACTGAGGCATTAGATTTTCAGTATTGGCAGTGTATATTGGAATATGGCCAAAGAAAAAGAAGTTCATAAAAGCGTCACGCCAGATACGCCGATGAAATAAGAGAATCCGCACGTGGTTCAATCGCAGCCGATTGAATCGCCTCCAAGATAACTTGAAATTCTGCCTGAGATACTGGTTTTTAATCTCGATCGGTGTATACGATTTGTATAATGGATATACGCAGCCGATCAACGCATGTAACGAGAACCTCTCTCTACGCGATTGTTATGCGCATTGCGCATCTAAAGCCACGTGCTGATCGGCCACACGTCGGATCAGCACACGGCTTTGATTCCTCTGTTCTTTTCCGGCGGAAATGCATACCGTGACCGAACGTAACGTCAAGAGCGAAATCGTGTTGCGCCATGAAACGTGAAAAATCGCAGAAGTCACCGGCGGTCAAAACGCGTTTTCTGCCGTAGAGCTCTTCCTGAAGCGGTTCGCTCTTTGATATTTATATTTTCTATCCCTTTCTTTTTTGTCTTTTAACGCATTCCGTGCGTTTATTGGAAAACGATTGTGTAACTATTGTGAACTTTTACCATAGTTTCCTACTGTCTGCCATAGTTTTCTACTTGCTTCTGTTATTATCTTCTCCGCTGTCATACGGAAAATATTATATAAATCGCGCATATTTTGAATTGCAAATCCTTAGAGGCCTTCGATCATAATTGCTCTCACACTTGCAACTACGAAATGATACAGGAATGACCTTAACATTCCAAGGCATAGCAATATCGTAATTGCGATCATTTTGAGGAAACGGAGCGTTTTTGAAGCAGAATCGACTAAAGTCGCGCATAATCGTAGTCAATATTCACGACGGAATTTAGAATTACATAAAGATGAAATTCAGAATTACAAAGATTGAATCAATTTTATTAAACGCAGTTGCATCGTTTTAAATTTCGAAAAAGATCGTCTTGATAACGAAACAATTTTCATTTTCGTTTTCGGCTGAAAACAAATTCGAGGAAACTCCACGTTAGAGCTTAACGTTACGTAAAACAACACAATTTTAACAACATCCAAGAGCAGAATATTTTTTATTGTTAGTGTTATGTATACTATAAATAAAATTAATTACTTCTTGCGCATTTCTGAAGAACAAAACTTGCTATTTGCTTAATAAATTTTCCTATTGATCTTTCACTTCTAATTGCAATTATTAGAAACTTTGATAAAATAGAAAAAAATACAATTACCACGAAAGTAGGTAAAACACAGAAAACTGATCTTTTTACATATTATGTAATATAATTATAAAAATTTAAACTATCTTAAAAACTTAATGAAACGACGGAGATAATGAGATAAATTATGACGTATTTAAAATATTCTGTGATAGTTAAGATATATGCACAAAAGTAAAAAATCATACCTTCTTGTAAAACCTTTGTACCCTTGTGCGTATGATGATTTAAGATTATATCAAGAGTACTTTGATAAATATAAGAACAAGCTTTGTTGATTAATCGCTCGCTAATGGATTAAAAGATTAAAAGCACTCGAGTTTATATAAAATATTTTTTTTCGTGTAACAGACACATTGCAACAATAGAGGAATTTTATTAGATAACATATTTCATTAGATGAAAATTTTATTATTAAATTTTATATATTGTATTATATGTATAACATTGTATTTATTATTATATTTATCATATATATATGTTTAATACATTTATGGAGAATTACGTTATAAAGAATTCGAGTGTATTTTGAGTGTTATTTCGAGTGTACTTGTATGTGTAATAAAATTAAAAGAAATTGTAAGGAATTTATTTACAAATTAGACATATGTAGAAAAATTGTAACATCAATTTTCAAATATTAAAATGTGATACGAAATTTTGTAAAATTGTGAATAAAAGAGTGCGAACGAAAATGTTAAAAGGAAAATCTTTTGAATGCATTTTACATTATCGACTATCTGTTAATTATATCAAAATTCAATATCAGTCTCATTGATTAATAACGATTATCACTAATCAACAATACGTCATACTTATACGTCATTTTGATCGCCTTTTTTCGGCCATCGTTAGTTTATCGACTTTTTATCGTATTTGTGAACTCGGTTCATCGAATCTAACAGCAAACATATCAAGTTTGATTACTATTTAGTACTTACAGACGTATGTTTTAATACATTATAATTGAGATAACTATTTATAACGTAATAAAAAAAGCTAATTTTCTTAATACCTTTGACATTCCTGTTCGTGCCAAAGGCAACTTTATTCGATGTTTCACAATCACTTTTTTGTGGTATGGACAATTAGCACGCCTATTAGAGCGTGCGCTAATCTCATGGAATTTTTCCAAACCCGTAATATTCCACCGGTTTTCTTCCACGCCTAATCTTGTCACCTGGTTTGAGAACTTAATAGTATAATCGTATTTTTTTCCATGATAGGCAGGTAACATCCCACAGTTATTTCCGGACATCCAAGTTAACAATTACATTATAACAATTATTATTGACTTGCTGCATCACATCGGATTGATAATTACCGACGCGAAGAGTTAATAAAGTTACATGTCTCTGTGTATAATCTTTTAAATATTCGCACTATACATCGGTTCTTTGATTTTATTAAAACTATATTGGTATGAATGTTTTGTTAAAGAAAGGCATAATGTACATATAATCTTTACGTACGATTGAAAATTGTTATGTACGCTTTATTGTGTTGGTTGGAAACTTAAATTAATTTTACGCCCAATAGAAATTTATTTACATTTTATCAGAATTAGGAACGCTACTTCATAAAAATAATGCGTTACCGTTATCGTTACTTAAACGATTCGTTACTTTTTTATAATGTTAAAGTAAGATATAAGATTTAAAAATTATTTATAAAAATCAATATTAATTGTAACAATCAATATTAAAACTTAAAATTTTAAGTTAATCTCCACACAGCAAGTACTTTTCTTTATATTAAACTTGTCTCATAAATTGTCTATAATTCTCTATATTAATATTATACGACCGCATATATGAATACATCAAATATGATAGAGAATGCCAACACGGTCAAAGTTTAAATGTTTTGAATAATACAATATTATATTCTTTATTATAAATCAATTTATTTCAGATATAATTTAATAAAGAATATATATTGCACTATTCAAAATTATTTATCATATTTAATCTTTATATATTAATGTTTTTTTTATATAATATATTTTTCTATACGAATTAGATTGTAATTTATAAACGCATATTTTATTACATTTTTATTAAACATTATTTTTAGACACTAATGTCATTATTAAAAGTGCATTCTAATATTCACTGTCAATACTGAAAATTTATAGTTCATGTTACATATATTACAGATTTTTAGTATTGACAATGAATATACATATATATGTGTATCGGAATGCAAGCTAAAATGTAAAGTACAAAATCAGTTTCAATATTTAAATTTCTGTGTAAATAACATATTTCTATAGCTAATTAAAAATAATGTAATCTATTGAAAATAATCTTATTGGAATTATATCAGAGATTCCCAAGTATAATACAAGAGATACGAGTATAGTATTGCAAATAAGTGGATTTAACAAGAGTTGATAAGGACATTTACATTTCGTGTCGGAAAGATAGGTAGAAGATATGTGGAGCATCCACCTACTTGTCTAACTATGTTTACGGCTTTGTCAATTTTCGTACCGATACTTACACAATGTATGATCCATCATTAAACATGATCTTTAATCAGACATGAAAAGCGTGCACAACGTGACAACTGTGCGAACGGAATGCGAGGTAACGCGTAGAATGGTTAAAAAAGAGTTATACATAGGTATATCTGTAATCTTATTTGTAATGATTTATCACCGCCATTAATTGGCACGTGTAAAGTAAACATTTAACATTTCTTAGAGAAATAATAACAGGAGGACTTCGACACATCGGCGGGTATACGAGAGAGTTAATACTTCTCTCAGCAATATCATTGGTAACATAAATAACGCGTTAACAAGATAATCATATTTTCTCTTCGATGATTTAAACATCATTGACACGACACTAATCCCTTTTAATTTTTCGATGCGCGTTAATTGTATCAAGTTCCAATAATTCTGTTATTGTGCACTTGTATCTAATTTCGAAATATTGTTTATATTCCAAATATGAAACCTATGTGAAAAAATGTATGTTATATTCGTCTCAACACAGTATAAATAAAAAAAATGCGAGATTTTTTATTTCTATTATGTTTTGTGGAATATCGAAGAAAAAGAAATTCTATCGCAAAAGGGTATATTATCAGATGCAATGTTGTTGACATTTGTGAGTATAACGGCAAATTTTTCAAAGCCACGTATTTGCGAATTGAATACTTTTATATCTGTGTATTTGATTTTTAATAACATTAATACGACCTGACAGAATCTTCCACTGCTCGACATAAATCATATGTACCGTTACTGACGCATAGCATTACTTTTGTGGGCGTAGTATTGTTTTGAAGGTCATATTAAATGGTTCTATCCGCGCATTATGCAATTTATACATTTGCACAGCGCGGGATAAGAAAATTTTCTCGTATTCGTCACATTGACAATTTAACTACATATAAAAAAGATGTATGAACCGCTAGAAATTATGCAGATGTAAGTTACTCTTTAGAATCGCGTGAAGGTTAGTCTTTTTAAGTTGCAATTTGTACGGTTACGTCGAAAATTGATCGAGTGAATATTTGACCGACATTTATTGAATACCTAAATTTTTATAAGTTTTTCTTCGTACAGATCATAAAACCGTGCCTAAAAACCATAGAAACGTAATTCGCTCATACGACGAAATAGACATTCGTTTTGTGCAAAAACCATCGAGAAAAAATATTCGTCAATCCACGATTTATGCTTTAAGATTACAAGGAGATTGGTGTTTTAAGTCGCATTTTTTTTGTACGACTTATACGTCGAAAATTATCCGAGCCAACTTTTGACATTTACTGAATTCCTGAATTTATATAAGTTTTTTTTTACGTAAACCACAAAAACTGTGTTTGAAAACCGCAGATGTCTAAGTTTTCATACGACGAAATAAGCACGCTTTGCACGAAAACCACTAAGGAAAAATTTCATCACTCGACAATTTATAATACGTTTTAAGGTCACGAGTTTTGTTTTTTTAAACCGCAATTTGTACGGTTATGTTCAAAATTGTCTAAGCGAACGTTTGATACTTATTGAGTTTCTGAATTCATAAATTTTTGGTCATGCAAATCACAAAACCTTAACTTGAAAGAGCCTAGTTATTTGGGCCTCGATTCGCGCCTGTGACGAAATAGGCATTTGCTTTACACGAATCATCAAGGAAAAGAATCATTTATCGCAATAGAGATAGAGTAATAGCAGTATACTAATATTAGACGATCGGTTGATTCAATCAATTGGACTTGACGGAAAAAGCCGGGCGAAATTCTTCCTTATTAAATTGCTATCTATAACCATTCATGTCGCAATAGCTGCAGACGCGGAATATTACAGGAATATTAAGGATAATTCAAAAGCAAGCATTCGTGCGTTTAAGCGATGACCAAGCTATTAATCAATGTGCCATACGATATTTATGCAGTTTATTAACTGTTGGAGAAATTTTCAAAATTTCGTATTTTTTATTCATATCAATGAACTTGTATATTTCGATGTTGATTTAATAAATACATTTATTGCTGAAAAACTAGCAAATTCGATATAACTTAAATTGTAAATGTATATTGCATAAATAAAATAATACCGTAGAAAATGCATAAATGTGCGACCTTTGTCTGTATAACGTTCACATATATATGCAAGTGTACTCATCAAGCGATAACATCTTATCGTAACTGTCTAGTATCGTCATAATGATTATACTTGCGTATATACAGTGATAGATAGTAAAATCGGAATCAATCGACGGATATAACATCATGCATATCGTTGGAATATAAATGTGTTATGAGTAATAGATGTGATATACGACATGCAGTAAATATCAGCGACAATGATATTTGAAAATTGTATATTGTGTATATAATGTGTATCCGAAGAAAGATTTAAGATACGTCTAAAAAATCGTATTTAGATATATTTATATTTATTATTCTAATTACATTTGTAGCAGACAAAAGTTTGTGCGTTGTTTATAAACAGGACAAAAAACTGTTATTTTATTTTATATCAATAAGACTTTTATAGTTATAAACACAAGTATGAATTTTATTTAATGAAAACATTTATGATTTATTTTTACAGGATGCTTTGCAGGATTTTAAAAAGTCTTCTTCGTCTAAAAATCATCATGGGTGAGTGTCTAATGTGATAATGTCTAATATAATAAATTTTATAAAAATATACAGAAGATAGTTTATAATGTAAATAGCTGTTTATAATGTACCTACATAAATTATTTTTAAAAATTTCTAACTTCAATGCTAAGGAAAGATGCTAATGCCAATTTAAAATTAATATAGAAAGGTGTCATTACGCGAGTTAAATATATTGGCTACTTTCATTATTATTGTATCACAAACAAATTTCATTATTGTATCATAAGCCTCAGCTCATGTGCCTAAATTGTTTAGGGCGCATGATTTGTATAAAAGTTGTATTCTCTCTTACAGCTACAAATCGACCGAGAAGAGTGACGGTATTTATGTTCTGGAACTCGAAGAAAAGAAAAAGAACGTATACGAGCAGGAAAATGATTATGACCCATATGAACATAGAGTGGTAGAGCATCCGACTAAGTGAGTTTAATAATTACAATATGTTTTACGTTAATCAACGTTAATTTATTTCATTCGTAATGTGATATAACATGGGAAATGGAAAATAGATTGGTTATCGCATGTATAACAGGTAAATATATTTATATCTATTAATTTTGTTTTTTTTATTTTTCATACCTTTTAATACTTAAATTCAATAAAAGGCAACTGTTTTAATATGATAGTATTAATATTAACATTAACATTAGTATTAGTATTAGTATTAGTATTAATATTAATATTAATATTAATATATCGCAATCCTCCAAAAGAAAAGTGACATAAGTCAAAATTTTTCGTATTATGTTCGGATTGTGTTTTAAATACATCATTCTTCAATCAGGGAAAGTGATACAAGTTGAATTCAAATACTTTCTAAGAAGAAATGACATAAAAGAAAAATGATACAAATTAAAATAAGGGTAGTTTTTAGAGGGATACGCAACTTAAAGATATTTCAACAAAATTAATTACATATCTATATACATTAGTTCTACAGAACTTGAAATAAACAATTTGTGATTAGCTCTAAATTAAATTATGAATATTTAATATCGTCATAATATGTAATTAAATTTTGAAATACATGATTTTTTTCTTTTCTTCTGAAAAATTTTATATTTTTGACTCGTATTTTTTATTTTTCTAACGAGGATGCGATATGTAAAAGCGAGTAAAGATAAATTCAGTATAGTAAAAAATGTATTTATGTACAATATATACATATAATATATACCATAGAGATGAAAAGAGGGGGGTGAGAGATTGATATATCAATTCTGTTGTTTTTGTTACTAAAAATATAATGGTATTATTAAATCTATTCGCTAAAAGATTAGACGCATTCCTCTTTAATGAAAAATTAGTAACTGTTTCTATCTAAAAACGATAGACGATAACTTGAAAATAATATATCTTTAGATATTTGTGAAAATATGTGAAGTGTATCATAATACAATCAAAAAGGGACATCTTTGATGGTAAAGATATCGGCATAACATCTCTTCTATTTTTGTTATTTTATCATCTTGATAAGTTTAACTACTAGTAATTAGTTTCTTTTTATACATAAACCTTTAATTGATAAAGATCATAATAAAATAGTTGTCTGGCGATTGATTGTCTGATATATGTATTGCTAAATCGTCCAATCGAAATTTATTGAAATATCTGATTTATTGAAGTGTTAATTAAAGTGAAAAACAATACAACTCGTCTCATTCAAGGTGACCAAGAATATTATATAACTCGTATTATTTCCCTCGCATGCAAAATGACGTTTGTCTCATACGCGTTAGTTGCCTTATTAGCATAATTTTCTAATCCGATTAAATCATGTCGAATGAACGATAAAACGTCTTCTTGATGAAACATGAAATGCATACTTATCATATTCTATATATTAATTATTATTACTGCAGAGCTATTAATAACTTATATTAATTATTAATAATTTTAATATATTTTAATATAATATATTTTAATGTTATAATGTTCGATGTTAATTTTTTTCATTGATTTATTTAATGTCGGTAAATCGAGCGATGTGTAAGATCAGAAAATTGCGTACAAACGTTATTTCTTTCGAAAATCTATTCAATTTGGATATTTTGCAATTTTAAAGCTAATTTCTCTTATTTGTATTATTCACTTATTGGTCTATTTTCTACTCATTATTGTTTAATACAATTGTTAATGATCATGATAAATGTGCGGTTTCTTCATAACGTGGTTTTTCAGCAATGCGGAAACCATGCTTCATCTAGTGAAGGGCAGTTTGGGTACCGGGATCCTCGCGATGCCGAAGGCTTTCTATCATGCTGGATACGTTGTCGGCATAATAGCCACGATCATTATAGGGCTTCTCTGCATATATTGCATGCGAATTCTCGTTCGCTCGGAATACGAACTGTGCAAAAGGAAAAGGGTGCCGGCCATGACGTATCCGGGGACTGCGGAATCCGCTCTGCTCGAGGGACCGATGTTCCTTAGACGGTTTTCTAAAGTCTCTATGTGAGTACATTACACTTTTTCCAGCGTAACTTCAAGAAATAAAATGTGCAATATAATTATATAAATATCTTCCTTTTATATTTTGCGCAACATTGTTGGTAAGAATAATTACGTCCGATAGTTAAATGTAATAAGAGGTATTTAAGAGTTATTTTATATTATCATGTTTCCGTATTGTATAACCGAAATAATGGCTGTAATTAACAATAATAATCGCTTTTAAATACATCTATATAATGAAAAAAACTTTTTTCTTCTATATTTATAGATACGTAGTAAATATCTTTCTGCTAATCTATCAGATGGGCACCTGCTGCGTCTATCTAGTTTTTATTGCTACAAATCTGCAATCGGTGAGTACCTTTGCTATTTTTGATTTATATTTTGTTTTCATACCTTGTGTTTCTCATAAACATTGACTGCGTTTCGGGAGCGCGCTTTCAGTATTATCAGCGCATTCGGTTTTCGTTTTTTCGGTTGAAAAACTATGAAGATAGAATGATTCACTACAGTTGAAAACGCGTTTTCGAAACTTTTATCTTTAAGTTATTAGCATTACATACCTAACAGAAAAGTAAAGACTAATGTTTTTTTTAAAGAATAAAAGATACTGTGTTTCTTCTTAAATATGTCTTTAATGCTTCAAATATGTTTTAAACAGTATTGTAAAAAAAACATATTTAAAACATATTAAAAACATCAATTTAGCATGTTTTAAATTGTTTAAAACACGTTTTTTTACCAACCCTGATACCTAATACGCGATACTTTTTCGATATGTATGAAGGATTTAAATCGGGCAGTCGCGTTCAATATAAAATTTTGTTTTTTTACGTATTTCTTGCATTATAAGATTGTAATATACTGATAATATATTGATAAAAAAACTTGATTTTAATAAATTATGCCATCTTTGAACGGGCGATATAAAATGAAGAGAAAATCGACTATCGGTTTTATTGAAACAATATTAGATCCAATATTACGATATATAATTTTGAGGTACGTAATTTTATAATAATTCAATCTCATATACATGCACGTTATTAATTTTATTTCGTACTCGTTTGTACTACATTTATCGATAATTTTGTTTGAACTCTTTCGGTGGTATCCAATCAATCTGATATCGCGTATCTGCCTGCATTACAGTGCGTAGGCTGAAAAGTGAATAATCTAGGTCAGGGAAATACACCGTAAGAGAATATGCAAGTAGACAGTCACTGATAATTAATGCGTGTACGGTTGAGTCAAGGTGATTGTACCTAACACAGACGGCTGGTCATCGACATTCTCGGTGACGTCGAGATCGAAATCGAAAACACGAACTTGCTCGAGTTTCACCAAAGTTTGTCTTACAAACTTTATCAGTCTCATTGTGAGTCAAATTCGATCATTCTTATGTCTACATATATAGGTGCCGATCAAGAAGTTGTTAAAAATAAAAATAGTTATTATTTTATAATAAATAGATAAGATAAAATAAATTTTAAACATTATGTTATAAAGAAAAAACCAGTCAACACATTTTTTATTAGCACGTAATGTAAGAAAGATATAAATGTGAATTTATAAAAACGAACATTACGAAAAGGAATCAACAATTTGATTACGATATTGATGTTTGCTTTCGAATTAACGACCATTTGAACTCGCACAATAATCGAGGCGCTTTAAGAACTATATATATATATATATACATAGTTCGTAAAGCGTAACTATATATAACTAAATTTTTAGACATTTCAATAAAACTATCTTTTCCTTAGTAATGAAACATTGTATAATGTGATTGTACATAAATAAGACTTTATCCTCATAATATTTAATATTTAATATAATATTTAATATAATAATTAAAATAAATATAAATATAATATAAATATAATAAAATTAAATATAATATTTAATATAATAATTTTAATATTTAATATAAATTTTTGAACGACATAAATAGTTACATAACAATATAAAGTAAAAGCACTATTAACTATCGATGGGGATAAAGTCTTATTTATGTATTCACATTATACAATGTTTCATTACTAAGGAAAAGATAGTTTTATTGAAATGTCTAAAAATTTGGTCAGGTACAGGTCTGAAAATAATTTTGTTGGATCATCAAAATAATTATGTATAGGATACTCAAGCATAACGATAATGTTGCAAAAAGTTTTGATTTTAGCAATCAGTTTGTGAGCGTCCTACACGCAAAAAAATATTTTGCTGCTCCAACTAGAATTATAGCTGTTTTTTGTATCTGATAGAAAATTATATATCATACGCATAGAATTTATAGCACAAATCTAAATTCTATCTCTGTCAAAATTTTATCTCTGTCATCTATATGATTAGATGCAATACATATCCAATATGGCAGTATTTGCTAGAAATTTATCTATTTTAGCTATTTTTCGTAATTAGATAATTTTTGCTATAACTGTAAGATCACTTTTTTGATACATCATTTTCTATCAAATACAAAAATCAACTATAATTCTAGCTGGAGCAGCAAAATATTTTTTTGCGTGAACACAAATTATCGTAATACCTTCGAAAAAACTATCACACAAATAAATTCTTTTTATAAAAACAACTACTTATTAAAGAGCTTCTGAATATAAGTACGTTATATGAAACAAAATGATATAATATATTAACACAGTATTGAAGCTAACAGTAATCTGAGAATATAATCTCGTTAATTTAATAATAGTATATCAATGAAATGAATAGTACCTTCGTATCAAAGCAAGAACATAACGTATATTTATTTTATTAATACTGTTGAATTAATAATTAACAAAATTATTTTTAATTAAACTGTTATTAGCTGTTACTATTAATAAACATCATATTTTTTCCGTGTTTTACTGAACTACGCAATCAGCAAAATTTTTGGCTTTTGCGTATATTTATTTTTACAGGTTTATAAACGTACATTCTTCTGGCAATATGTGCTAAAAAATAACGAATTTTTTTTGTAGAATGTTCAATTCATTTAATTGTATCCATTTAATTGTTACAAAATAATAGCTATTTAAAATAATAGTTTTAACGACTTCTCAATTATCATCCTAATAATAAGCAACTTGCGTTACTACGTTTGACATATCGCAATAGACAGGTGAATGTAAGCGTCATATGTAAAATGTAATGTAATTGCAGAGAGGATGACACTTTGTACGATATCCTCGGAGTTTTTCCTCATCGGAGGAAAAATTATTTTTTATATCATACTAATGTATTTTAGTATGAAATGATAAAAGCGGATTGTAGAAATTACATATTTACGTCAATCGTATATGTCAAATGAAAATATTTACCAATCGCATTCTCATCCTATTCTTGTATTCCATGTATGTACGTCGTGCGAAGTCTAGTACATCCGCATCGAATGATTTATTATGGAATTTCACTATCTCACCGGTCGCACAAGAATCAATGCAGCAACGCAAAACGAATGGAATCTTATCATGAGTGTAAGATCAAGCAGAAGTAAGAGTCGCTCACTAGGATAGAATAAGCGTCAACTTAAGTATCGTTCACATTACGATTACACGGTGTATAATAACGCGAGAGAATTTTTTATATAAATTTTTTTTGCAAGTAAACCATACTCGATCGTTAACACTCGCTCTTAACGTACTTAAATGCCGTTACATGACAGATTGGACGGAAAGACCAAATTCCTGCGATCCAGCCATTTAGAACGCAATTTTCAAAAGTTATTAAATCCTCGATGTATTCTTATCGAACGAGTCGGACACTTTGATCGCACGCGAAGTAAGAGGCAATGGCCGGAGAATTGACGCTGATGGTTAACAGATATTTTGTGGAATACGTTCCATATACGAAAAGGAATTTTCACATGTCCGCACTGTGAAAATGCAGTTGCACCGCGGCGCGTTTATGGTGACGCAATTTTGTGAAATACGACGGCGCTAAGCCTTATGTGGACGACACCTTAGCCGCGGATTGGAAGGCGTTGCGTAGTGCGCGCGCGATGTAATAGATAGTTAACTATCGTTACGACACATATGTTATTACGGCATCTAAGTCGAGTGTACGTGTGCAATGGATGCGTTCCGCGTTGAACTATGTTGAATGCCGCCTGTATTCGTGGTGAACGAGCATGCCGCGACTTCATGGTCGGATGCGAAGTGAACGGAACTGTGTACAAAGTTGTACATTAATCGTTTAAAGAGTCATATAAATATCAAAGTCCTTAAACTGCGGTTCTAAGTATCGGAACAGACATATGTCAGACTCGATCAATAAATTTCAATTACAAATATGAAAAGTTTCGAAGATATAGGAAAAATTGTGGAGAAAATTATAAACTACGTAATATTACGTGTAATATAATTTTTGCAATCTATAAAAATATAATGTATAAAATAATATAACATACACAATATATTTTTTTGTATGTATTTTATATATATTATATATTTTTTTAAAAATTATGAGATATATTAAGTATGACACGTAATATTAATTATAATACAAATATAATATTTAAAGTTTGTGTATATAAAATTTTATTAAATCTTTGATAATTTGAGCAGATAATTCGGATATAAATGTCCTTAATAAATGTTTATACCAATAACATAAATGTTGAATAATAATAGATAATAAATATGATCTATAGTACATAAAAATAGCAAAAAAACATTAAAAGAATATATAAAATTCTTTTACGAAAAGAAGGATAGTGATAGAAGCTAGAAAAATAATAAAACGATGCTAGTTTTATATAATACTTAATATGTAAAGAAATAATGCTATCAATGCAATTTAAATATTCGAAAAAATCCGAAAGAGTGACTTATAAAGAAATTTCAAGAATTTAAGGAAAGAGTCCTAAAAGCCAGTCTAACTTTTAATATATACTGCTTAGGTATACTATCTTAAAAGCGATTGAATAAATTATTTCTATAAGGTACTCGTAATTCTTGGCGGCAGATTATTTGTTCCAACATATAGATTCGCGAAGCAATTTAATGCACGTTATATAACAATCCAATAACGAATACGGTAAACGAAGCAATTACTAGAGACTATAACTGCTAAAAGATGTTTTGACTTAAATACTGAACGTAAATGATGCAATTAATTTTGTTTCTAAGATTTTAGTACCACTAAAGAATTTTATAACATCTCACATTCTAAAGACTTTAAATTCACTACTTATAGTATCTTTGATAAGAGTATATAGTATAATACATTTATATATAATATATACATATATATATACACAATACAATATATTTAACCGAATATAGGAATTCTCCTATTTAATTTGATTTAAAATTACAAGCATAGATATATATATATATAAATTTTTATAGCGATACCTTTACATATACATAAATGTGCGCAGTAGCATAGATTCATTTTATGATTAAATCAAATCACGTATTGCATGTAGTTAATTGATAACGTATGATACGGTCGATTATCACGAAGTATTATATATGTATTTTAGTGACAATCAATTGAGGGCATTATAACGAAAAGCTGCTCTATATATCGCGTATCTTTGCAATCGACAAATAACAATATTCCCTAAACGGAAATCTTTAAAATGATTCAGATTTAAGGCATAAGAGAAAATTATCGTTTTATTTTGAATTTCTTTTATCGAATACTCATTTTTGTCGATAATTTTAATTTCTCTAAGCAGCGGAAGGATACAACAGTAGGTATACATCTTCGATTGAACGATAATTAATAGTTAACGACAATTGATTTGTAATTCGTTTACATAACGAATATCATTCGCCTAAAGATACATTAACTTTCAAGGGTGAATTCAATATCGATTGCATGTCAGCGGCATGTTGTTAAATCTAGCTTACGTAAGACGAAGGCTAGATTCGATCTAGTGATAAACGAAAGCTTAAACGATAGTAACGCACCCATTTCCGCCCTGTCCTTGAAATCAAAGCGTAATTAACGACAGCACATCACATATGCGAGAGCACTATCATCATGTAACGTAACGTATTAGCAAAATATTTGCGAGACTGCGTGGCGTCAATATGACTTTGAACGCGAGCTCTCAGAATTATAAGTCTAGATGTAACAACGCCATATGGTATGCCAAGCGGTAATTTAAAATTCTTGGAATCGTGATAAATAGAATGCACGAACGTGTATTTGATTCAAAGTGACCACATAATGGCGATAGAATAATTTAGTTAACGTACATCATTAATCATACGCAACAAGCATGGTGACATTTATTTTGCGGTTTTAATATTTTTTTTCCTCATTCAGTACGTATATATGTTATGTCGGTTGCATAAATTAGCAATCTGAGATACAATGACGCACGCATTGTGAAACCTTTTTACTCATGTTCACATTTATTTGGAATTGTAAAAAAATTGGCATTCGTTGAGAATTAATTCTATCAGAGTAATTTTGCAAATGTTACACGATATAATTATATTTTTAATAATTGTACTTTCTATACATCAAATGATTGAGAAGAGCTAAGCTGACGATGTTTCGTCGAATTATAGCATGGTATATGTTGTAATTAATCATCTATTGAGCTTTTATTTATATTACTCATTAAAATAAGTAAGGATAATAAAATGAGCAAAAAGATGTACTTTGATAAATAATAACAAGTGATATATATTATTGATTTTTTTCTATCGTTTCAATTTACGTTTGTATTTTTTTAATTTTGCTATTTTGTGCAAATAGAAAATCAATTTTCAACGAAATTCCGAATGAATGAGAAGGTGAGCGAAAATAATCAGTTATCGTGCGTCGTTATGTTTTCAGATGCTATGTGATTGAAACACGTAAGTGTCGTAAACTGAGGCGAAAAGTTTTCTATTGAGGACGTACATAGGAAAGATGATGAGAGATCAAGATCGCATTGATGAGAAAAAGAACGGTATGTATACGCCTCGAGAAATCCAGCACTTAATTATACGCATTCAATGTCAACGGAGTGTGACAGAAGGCAGAAGTGCTGATTATATTCCTCTCGACACATGGCTGTCAATATGATTAGTCGTATTAACGGAAATAGCTTCGTTATCTTTTCAAGGCTTCCTTGAAATATTTCGAAGATTCTGTTGTTTTTATAGGTTTGTGGCGTAATGCTATTTAACGCGTTGTAAAATGCGTACGGCATCGTATATTTAATCGGTTTTTTGTTAAATTATTTTGAGAAATTACAAAAATTCAGACTTGTTGACATCTGCATTCGGTATATAAAAGCTGCATATCCATCTTCATTAATAATTTTTCATGAACAATTTTTATTTAGAAATAAAGTCTATAGGATTACATCTGTAAACGTCTAAAAACGTCCATAAACGTTCATTTATTCATGTATCTTGATGTTAAGTTTATTATATATTTAAGAATATAATTTATAGGCGTAACGCTCTTGTTAAACATCCAATATTTTTAATACTGCATTTAAAGATTAATTGACAAATAATAACATAACTCTTTCATTGGTATTAATTTAAGTGTCTTAATAAAATTCTTAATAATTAAAAATTGAAATTCTTCTATGTGGTTTAAAATAAAATTTGTTCGATAAAAAATCGAACTACCTCCGGTAATATTAAGTAAAGTCAATTTTACATCTGTGTGCATTACTAAATAATCACATATATTTTCTTCTTTTAGGGATTGAGCCCATATTTCACAATGGAGTTGGAGAAATACATGGCGATTATCCTGATACCCTTGATCTTAGTTAATTACATCAGGAATCTTAAATTTTTGGCACCATTCTCGACGCTAGCGAATGTTATTATGCTTGTTGGTATCGCTATTATACTCTACTATATCTTCCGAGAACCGTTGTCGTTCGAGGAGCGTGTGGCATTCGGAGAGGTTACAAATTTTCCGCTTTTCTTTGGCACTGTTCTGTTTGCTCTTGAAGCTATTGGTGTAGTAAGTAATCGAGCGAAACAGAACATTTTACATATACAAGAGTCTTAAATGTATAGTTTATTATACAGATACGATAACAAATAAACGTGAAAAGAAGTAGAAGTTACATTTGCATAAATTAAATGAAAGAAGATAATAATGAAAAAAACTATTACGGAGAATATATTAGTCATTTATTTATATACTTCTAAGGCTGCGTTTGATTGAGACGCTCACGCGCTAACTTGAGTCTAGCTATCTTTTTTCTGTATGTAATAAGTGATAAAAATAAAGTGAAGCTTACAGTGCGTGAGCGCCTAAACTGAACCTAAGGCACAAGTTTCTTTTTCATTGCAATTTCCACGTGTATAATAGCTTTAAATAGGCACTAATTATTTTGAATTCTTTATATCTACATCGTTCCTGAAGATATTTCCGAAAAGACCGTACACAAGTTCGACTATACAGAATTATTTTCCGTTTATTGACAGATCATGCCATTGGAAAACGAGATGAAAACCCCTAAATCCTTTATGAAACATTGCGGTGTCCTGAACATCTCAATGGGCATCATAGTCGTGATGTATGCCGGCATGGGATTCTTCGGGTACATGCGTTTCGGTAGCGAAATCGCTGGCAGTATCACGCTTAACCTATCCGCCTATCAAGAAAAGCTAGGAGATGCAGTGCAAATTCTTCTGGCTATCGCCATCTTCTTCACGCATCCCATCCAGTGTTACGTCGCCATTGATATATTATGGAACGAGTATATCAGTCACTTCTTCGAGAAGTACCGTTCTAAGCTGTTCTGGGAATATGTAACTAGGACTGTTATAATTTTGATTACCTGTGAGTACATTTCGATACAATCTTATCGTTAAACATAGACAGATAATTCCGAATTCAAATAAAAATAGCATGTCTATCCTGCTGAACGAAATACATGTTACATAAAGAATTCTAGAAAAGGTGTAAACTTTCTCAGCATCTCTTATATGTATATATACAATATATATTTATAGTATATATATTTATAGTATATCCTTGATGTAGAAAAAAAATTAATCTGTATGACCCCGTTTAATCATTTTGTCGATCTATTTTAGTCGCTCTGGCGATCTCAATCCCGGAGTTGGATCTCTTCATATCGCTGTTTGGCGCGTTTTGTCTATCGGGCCTGGGACTGACTTTCCCGGCAATCATACAACTGTGCACCTTTTGGAAAGTGTTGGGACCCACCGAAAAGAAGATTATGGTGGCGAAGAATACGTGTCTGATACTGCTCGGGACCTTAGGCCTGATTGTGGGTACCTACACGAGCCTTCGCGAAATCATCAAGAAGTTCTCATCATGAAGTATTAAAAAAATTGTGCGACAAAACTGTAGGGTAGTGAAGTGACAGAATTGAAGACGGAAGAGAACAGGAATCTTTCTTCACGAGAAAAGACGACGACGTGATACGTAGTTAAAGTTGATCATTGCTAAAAGTGAGTGCAATTAAAAATACAAGGCGCAGAGGCATTGAAGCCGATGGACCGAAATAACGTTAACTTCTTACGGCTCGTATCACACTACGGCTTCGATTCGTCGAGGACGGGATGAAGTTCCTAAGTGCATTCGTTGGTTTTTTATGCGTGATACACAAGACTGCGAGTGAAGATACGGACTGTACAACGACGCGACGAGTTCTGACTCGCATCAGCGTCAGCGTCAATGACGGTACAGCAATATATATAGTATATATATGTATAAATATGTAAAAAGGTTTTACTTTTATTATAAATAAAAGTATTTTATTTTCATACTGCTGCCCCTTTTGCTTCTGTAGTCTTTTTCGGCGCGGGCGACTCCTGAATTAGCTATCGTCGTAACAATTGTGTCATTTAATTACAGAAACATATACATCTCTGACTGTTGTTTTTTTTTTTGATATTTTAAAATGACAGAAGAGTAGATATAAAAATACATATAAAATATCGTAGATACATTACTATTGTACGATGAATTATAGTACTAATATATACACAAAAACGAATCGATATTCCAATGTAAAAGCAGGTCATTGCCTAAAAGAGCAAGTATATTCATCAATGCCACTCTATTATCTTTATTTATGTGTTTTATATAGGTTTTCAGACGATCAACATTGATTATTAACAAATCGATATCATATTCCTGCCTCAAATGGAGGCGAAGAACCGTTTCATTTTTCTAAAAATAACCAAATATATTTATAATATTAATTTTATGTTGTACATCACAGAGATAATTGAAGATTTCTTTTCTATGGTTTTGCGAATAATTATTTTCATAATTACTTGTTCACATTTGAATAGCACTTAATGAAATATTACACGTAGCACCTATATGTTATTTTATTTAGCATACATTCAAGATTTAAGAAAGATGTGATAAAATTACGAATGAATAAAAACTTGATGAAATCTTTGTATAAAGGCTTTGTATGAAAATATCTTTTATATAAATATCAAATATTAAATTTTGTTTTCAAAAAAATAATAAACATTTTTTAATTATAGATTATCGGCAAATTATATTTGCCTTAGTTTTTAAAAGAACTATTACTATTCAAAAGAACTTGTTTGAAAACACTTGTTAATATTTATTATTATATTACCTAAATAATTCTTTTCTTTAATATTTTAATCTAATAAATAATACTTTAGTTACTTCAATTTTTCGAGAAATTGAATTACTCCGATTTTGCCGGTCTGGTACGTAACTTTTACTTTCAATCAGTTCACCTTGATTAAGCCGAATACTCATGCGCAAGTCTGATGAACTTTTCGCTTCATCCGCCGCTAGACGTCGCTGGACACTGTCGTCGTATGGATCGCGTGAAGGGTAGTTACCCTCTCCGGCGTGACCTAAAGAGAATCCGGCGGCCGGCCTTAATTCTCGGACAGTGAAAAGCGCCGTGGTTGCCGCGGCATTTTCTCGTTGTTCAAAGCAATCCCTCGTACTTGACCGAATGCGCAGTCCACGTCGAGGGTGCTGCCAGGGGGCGCACATCCGCACGCACGAAAATTCGCCTTGCATTCTTTCGTCCTCTCCGTCATAACTTAGTTTACACGCCTTAGCCTACGAGTGTCACTCTCGTGCATAGTGAGCGACAGACGAAAAAGCTCGAACGTAAGTTGCACGGGGTTGCGGCCTTCATTAGAGCACCATCATCCCTTCGCGTTTAGATTAGTGATATCAACTATATATAGTTAGTATAGCTTGTAATATAATAACGATTAATGCATTCTTCAGGCTACATTATTCTTCTTTTTTTTTTAAAGCGAATTCTGTACATTATTTATGTGCAATTTTTCCATATATGAGCTTTTAGACCTTGTTTCAAGAAGAGACTTGTGGTAGAACTCAAACGTGTAGGTTCTTTTTTATTTACTGCATTTTTTTTAGATAGCGCGGTAACAAAGAAAAAAATGTGTTTTGTATCAAGTATTTATCTATTAAAATCTTGAAAAATTGTAGATTTCTATCGCGTCGATTTATCCAAAGATGCACATTTAGTTGTTTATCGAAGTCACTGAAAATTGCATAAAATAAGATTGCACATGACATAATTCTAATTTCTCACATTTGATGATATTTAAACATAAAAAACAAGTGTTAAGTTTTTAACACTTGTTTTTTTATATTTAACAATTTCACGGTTTACTCAAAAATATCAATTGAATTTAATTATTTTGACAGTCATCTCTCTCGAATAACTTAAAAATAATGAGTTCACAATAAAATTTCATTATACATGCACAGGGAAAACCATTCAGATCAAGGACGTTACGGGAAAATACATTGGGGACAATGCGCCAGAATTATATAATCCCACTTATCCCTTTTTTTCTTAACAAGAATCCAAATAAGTCACAAATTTATTGCGAAATCTACTTTCGATTTGAAATCATTAAATTCCATTTTAGTAATGGCAGACAAAGTAATAAACAACTTTTAAAACTCTAATCAACTTAAGACTTATTGTAAAAGATTAAGAATCTGGAAAATTAAGTTCTTGTAAACAAAGAATAATGGTCACTGAGATTGATTTCTCTTTAAAAGTTTCGAAAATTCGAAACTTTGACAGAATTCGAATTTTTGAAATTAATTCCAAATCTTCAAAGTTTAAAGTACTTCGAGCTTAGAAGTACTTAGCTTTGAAAACTTCAAAGCACCTTATAAACTTCGAAGGTTTGGAGTTAACTTTGAAGATTCGAATTGTTTCAAAATTTTAAATCTTTGAAATTGTCAAAAGTAACAGCCCTAATTGACTCTTTTTGCTCCTTTTAATTCTTCGTCTGCTTTAAAAAGTAAATCTTTATTTGACGGAAAGAATTTAAATATCATGACATGGTATTCTTATATAATGCTAACACTATGAGAGAAAAACCGTTAATAATATATTTATCGAAGAAAATCAAACAATTCTCAATGTAATTTACATAAATATTGTCAAACATTTTCCTTTACTTCGTAATCTTTCCAAATGCATTTTCATTGAGACAATACTAATAGATCGGAGTTTATAGATTAAAGTTTGTAGCAAAGTTTATAGATATACAATAAGTAACTGTTGCGTAAACAGTTGTGTAAATACAACATCGATTTGTTTACAGTCGTTATATATTCTAATCATCTTGTTAGCAAGATATATTGAACTTATAAATCGATCACTAATTAAATCCTTTTAATAGCACGATTTGAAAATCAACTTGTATCACTATAATTTTATAACGATACAATAATTGGAAAAACTTAAAAAAAAAAAAGAAAAAATATACATCAAGTGCATAAAAACAGTATTAAATATTACATTCCTCCTAATAAAAAATGGATATGAAATAAACGCAATTAACTAGTATTTCATTATTCATAAAAAGACCTCGAAAAAGCTTATTTGTAAAAAGCCTGTTAATTCTAAGAGCCATGAGACGAACTGATTAAAGTAATCAATTGGATTATAGTGAAAAAAAAACGGTGTGCTCGCGGCAAAATGCATTAAAACTCAATGTTTCAGGACTAATGTCAAGTCAAGTTATGAAAATTATTTATAATAAGAGTGAATAAAAAGATTATTACATATAATATCTCTGTAAATATATGTAATACATAAAGCAATAATTTGACAACAAAGAAATGTTAATAATTGTTTACTAATATTGCAAATTCGTTATTTTTAATGATTTACATCCAAATATTACCATTACAATATTGTATTACGTCTATAATATTGTATTATGTCTATAATATATAAATTCACATCATATTTATTTTGTAGGTATATTTTTGTTCCACATATAATATATTGTATGTCATTAATATGTCCATTATTCTTATATTTCTATAATGCAAATACTGTGTTGTGATAATATTCATAAAAACGCAATTAATGCGACCTGGGCACGCCAAGTTTTTTTGCTATAATCCAATTGATTAGTCACTTTTAGTCTTTGCATCTTAGAATTAACAATTAATAATTTCATTAAAAACTAGTTTTTTCCCTTTGAAAAAAGATAGAACATATCACTTCCTTACTTCAAAAGTAGCACAAATTATTAAATTTTTTAGAGAAAGGAAAAAACTATTTTTCAATTTAACAGAAAATTATTGACTGGTCAAATAATATCGACAAAAAGAATATATTCTTAATATAGTCAAATGTTATTTTCAATTTTTATCATTTTCATTTCGTAACACTTACAAACTATCTTTTTTTAATAATGTGACGATTTTGATAATTAGTATAAGGATTAATATGTTTACTTAACTCATTCATGATCGTAATTAAAAAATCACGTTTTTTAAGTTGTTACTTTTAAAACAAGGGAGCGTTATTTAAATAAATCGAGAAAAATGACAGCGTTTAATTTTGGTATGGATTGTATTGTTCCCTTTCAACATGTGCTTTACAAAACGCGTTACCTCATCTAATCTATCACTCTCTCTGGTTTCGAACTCTAATTTTATCAACGCAGCCTTCGAATACTTTCTCGCTGCTCCGCGCTCGATGCACGCTAAGAATTTCGTCCGTCATAATTTTTTCAAACTTTTTAACGGATTATATAAATATCTTAGCGGTCACATGTTTCATCGTCGCGGAAACACTTATTAATTATGTAACACATTCTCGAGCACTTGTAAACTATAAAGATAAATGTTGACGTCTGTGGAAATATGAATTAAAGCACAGATATAAATCAACCACTTATCGATTTATGCAAACGATGACTAAAGCCATTTTAAATATTGATTTCATCTCGGGATGCAAAACAACAATTGAGAAAATGAAGCGTAATGTTTATATTATAACAACGTTTATATCATAACATCTCTTATTTAATATGATAAAGAACGATTTCTTTTTCCTTTTCTTTTAGTTTAAACGATATACAAAAGAAAATTGTGTGAGAAATCAAGATTAATACTGTAATAATTTATAAATGTCAAGGAATATTTGTAACTTTCAACTATAATGTATTACAATAATAGATACTGGAAGTGCTTCTCTTAATAGAGCTTGAGCTTCTCCCCATCACAGTCGTTATTATTGCGCTTTAGAGTACCATGTACTGGTCGCATAAATCTCCACGTTTTCTGCACGCTACCGACATACATATGTACGTGCATACCGAATAATTTTCCCTCACATCGTTTATTGTTAATACAACACTATTCCTCATATTAAAAAGTTTTTATTAATATTAATATCACAGTAAAAGTTAAGTTTATTTTTTACTACCGTTATTATTAAGAAGGGCGTGTTGCACTCTTATTTATACATTTACTAAAAATTCTCTCTCTTTCTCGCTCTTTTTATTGATCATCATAGATATTATCTGGTAATAAATCGCTAGTCCAAGCAATGTCAACGAAACAAATATTGGATTGCTAAAACAAATTTGTCATTAGAAATAAAAATTTAAATCGCATAAAGTTGATCGGCAAAAAATTGATCGCGCTATTCTCGCATTTCTTCTTCTGAATTACCTTTGTGCGACGTAGACATAAAATTACTCGATGCCTAAATCTCTGCCGGCGTGCACTTACGGGATGCCGTTTTAACTGACCGCATCACGTGACGAGCTATGCTGAATGCGTACACCACGATAGAAATTGAAGTGGTTCGGGGCAGTCGCGAGACAACCTCGATCGGTCGCTGACGTATTAACACCCGCGGGACAGTTACTTTCATAGAGTCGGATTACATCCGGGGGTTGTAGTCGCGTTTACGGATGCATTTAACCCGGTAAGTCGAATCCCCCAGTCGTTCCGTCTATGTCGAATCGAATATCGATTGGAATGCCTTTGGCAACAACCCATCTTCATAATCTTCTGATCGCGAAATAAACCTTATTGTTTTTTTTCTCCTTATTTATTAAAATATTTCTCTAAAAATTGTTGTAATTAATCCATTTTTAATCCATTTTTTTAGTTCTAATCAGGTACTTGTTGATCATAGTTAAACTTTAAAATAACTATATTATCTGTTACGATTCTCTTGCCAACCAACGATCCCTATTATCAATGATAATGCGCTCAAACAATTGGCCTAACAACGCGTTAGATCTTCTTTCAGTGGCATTCAATCGTTCATAGAAAGCCATTATGCTAGTTAATCCTAAGAATTTGCTATAACGATTGAAGTGATTATTTTTAATAAATTTTATTTTTAATTTGTAAGCCTTTGTAAAGAACACATTGCACATTGCGTGAAAAAAATCATTTGTTAAAATTGATGTCATTCTTTTCATGAATTATCTTATTTATTGATAATGTTATAATAATCAATAATTCATTTCTTGATGTTGTAAAGTATTTTTAATACTTGAACATTTGAAGATAATTGTTCCAAAATTTTTATACACAAACTTCTAATCAGCTTCGTTTTACATCAGTTTATATAAAGTACTTATTCAATACGAAATCATAAAGCAATTTCAAAATATGTTTAAAAATCGTAAACATGAGATAAAAATATATCAACTTCTAATCTCTAATTGGTAATCTAAGGCTTTGATGGTAGAGTTAACTTTTTGTTAAGAAAATAATTTTGCAGAAAGAAAAATAATTTAGGTAGAAATTAAAACGTAATATTTTGATTTTCGTATTTATTTGTTTTCTCCTATGAACAATAACTGATTATAATTGTGTTGCATTCTTATAAAAATGAATGAATGTGATTTAAGTGATTTACACTATACTAATAACTTAATTAAATTCAATTACTAACAAAACCGATTCCTGTTCTTTAAGATTGCTGCACCTGTCGCCAAGTCAGAACACAATTGTTCTAAAGTTCTAATGAATAGAACTCTTACTTTAACTCTGTAAGCAATGAAATGATAACTATTAAGCTCGATAAAAGAACTGTTACGTAATAGTTGAACCATTTATCCGATTCAATTGATATTGCGTTGCATTAGTGATCCGTTAAGTCGGCAAATGGCAACGACAGGTTTTCTAATTGTATAAAAAGACTTTGTCACTATTTAGCCACAATATTGCATTTACGTCTAACATTTTCGGGCACTTCTCACTTTAGAGGAAATAATTTACAAACTGTGCCTTGTTCTAAAATTTTACAAACAGTATTTTTTTCTAAAATAATGTTAGTGGAATGAAATCTTATTTTAATTTTGTATGCATAAAATATTGCGACGCGTAAACATCTTGTATAATATTTTAATTTTTTTCATTGCTACAATTTATTTGAATTCTGTTAAGAAAAAGATATTATCCATATAATGGAAAACAACGTAACGAATTAGGAAATATTTATTTTAATTGGTTGGTCAATTTACATCTTAATATTTAATTTTGTCATACGCTAGACTGGTATACATATTTATCGACTTTTCTATCCAATTTGCATCGGGTAAATTTAACGGTGCGCGTCAGCGATACAGAATTCAACAGATTGAATGATTAAACGGATGGAAGAGTACTGACTGTGAGTCTCGATGTAGTTTAACCATATCGTAATACGCATCATTTTAAACTGAATCATTATCAGCATTGTTAATACTATACAATTTTTGCATCAAACTTTATTTCTCAAGTCAGGATAATTTGATGTTTCTTTTCCATTTATTTTCTGAATATTCTCATTAAAAATAAAAACGTTTCATTAGAGATACTATTTGTAGCAGAAAATTGTAGCAATTATGAATTATGTGTATTAATTATATGATTTAATATTTATTACCTATTGGATAACAGGATTACATTTTGTGTTATAAGATTTCTGTTTAATACCCAAATTTTTAAGTAAACTTTTAGTTACTGAGAAAGAATATAAAGTTAAAAAAATTCCATTACCTATCTGATTTTGAGAAAACAAGAACTTTATTTTTGTAAAAAACTTCTATAAATTTAAATAATCTACAATTTTTCTTTTACCATATGAAGTAAAATACACAAGAATCACCATTTAGGTGTTGAGAAACAGAAATTTTATAAGTTAGTCTAATTTTTTGTTACTAAATATTGCCAATAAATTTTATCACTTTAATATATTACTTAAAATTGTACATAAACAATAAGAGGGGATTTATATTATCACATTTACTTTCACATATTGTAAAAAATATTTAAATTTCTTATATTACGTATATTACAAATTTGTTTTATTACATAAAAAATTTAAAGCGTTATTACAAAAAAATTTAAATCTTTCTAAAAATTTAAGGAGGTAATGGAATTTTTTAAAAACATCCTTTTTTTAGTATAAATTCGAAAGCAGCCATTATTTATTAAAAACAAAAAGTTGATTAAAATTTGTTGTATTGTATTATTACTGGCCTTGATAATAAAATTAATACTTATAATCATTATGTAACCAATCAATTTTACGAACGAATTTATTTTCGAAATTTTTCGAAAATAAATAATTATAATATGAAAAAATATTTTTATAATAGAATTATAATTTCAAAAATATTTTTGCTTTATCTATAATAACATAAAAATACGCGAAACAAATTTCCTTCCGTATATATCCGATATATATCTGCGTCCTCATTTCTCGTGCTTCCGAAATAGCATGACACTTGTTAAGATAGTTTTGGCAGAGGAAACTCTCTTCCAAGCTTAAAATTAGTAAATCGACAAGGTATATTCCAGTCATATTGTCCCAAGCATAAAGCTACATGGTTCGCTAGGTCCCCCCATGCACTGAGGAAGTAAGAATTAGGAGGACTGATTGTAATACTTAAACGACTAACTCGCGTACATTTAATGTACACTTAGGCGAATATTCTTGTTAACAAATCGTATATAATACGTATTACTAGCTTTTCCCTTCTTTATATATTACGATTCATTTTTATATCACATTGTTATTATATTATTATGTCATTATTAATATTATTACTTTTCTTGTTACGTTAATTATATCAATGATTTACAAGCAGCATTATTGTTGATGTCTTACTTTTTGAGATGCTGCTCTACTTGATTTGCTTTTATGCATAACATCTCATATTTTCTGCATTTTATAAAAATTATTATTATTATTATTTTCAAAAAATCATGCTAACAATCATGTGTTTGCATTTTAAAGAATTTTAATGAAACTTTTACTTATAAACGTGCTAACGTAACTGACAATGAGCTGTATTATCACCTAAGATGTTTTTTCTGGTTTCTATTATAGGTGTAAAAAACTGCAAACGGAGGAAATTACAATCTATGCCAGCGATTGCTGAAAGTTGATTGGAATTATAATAGGTGAGTCAGTCTATGATTTAAAGAAATCCTTATAAAATTTGCTGTTTTTAAGGCAAAAGATAATTGAATTAACATAGATTCAGTTGAAATCTTAAAGGATAAGAATCAATATTTAAATGGAAAATTGAACATAAGACATGAATTTATTAGGGACGTCAAATCTAAATACTTTGATCAACTATTTTAACTCTGTCGGTCATTTTAATCGTATTACAATGCAATTACAAAATTTAACAGCGCAGTCTGCCTGCACGCAGACAGAATGCGTTGTCTTTGCTGCAATCTCTGTGAAATTAGATAATGATTTCCTTCTTCCCGGATATTTCTGTCACGACCATGACCTTAGAAAATAGAAAAAGCTTCCCCCGTGTAAAATCAGATGTCTGTGTTATTATATTATTGAGTTATTTGCGTGTCAGAACTTCGTAATACAACGGTGCCTCATACAACACCATAAACAAATTAAATAATTTTACATATTAAGCAAATTACAATTACTTCTGATAATAATAATTTCTATCATAATTCGAGATACATTTATTAACAATATTTTTTAACCTGGAGAGGTGCGCCGTTAAACGCGAATTTACATTTTCCGAGAATATAGACTTTGTCCTCGCTCGCGTATTTGAGATCAATCGTCCGGTTCAACGATGCAAAACGGTCAAAGGCGTAAATAGCGAAGTGCGAGGATATCTGAGTGCAACCTTCAGTAAGTTAAGTTCAAGCTGCATTTGACCTCAATGCAATAATTAAGAGCAATCAGTTCGTAAAGAATGTGCTAAATCCGCGTGCGTGTATAACGAATTTGCAATGGTAAATTGACACTTTTCCTTTATTCTATTGCTCCATATTTATGCCAATTGATTAGAGATTTAATGTAGCAGACCGCATCGATGTAGGTCGATTCTCACAGCTTTATGTTCTAATCTACTATGAGCCAAGTGAACTGAGTGATATCTCATCACATCACCTTTATATTTAATTATTTATAATTCTTTTAGTTAATTATAATTACATTAATATAACATCCATTTATTAAAATAGAATGAAATCAATAATTATTTTATTAATTTCATAAAAGTAAATTAATAAATGTTACGTAAAAAATTTGTAATATGTAATTTGTTTAATATTTGAAATTATAATGTATTCTGCTCTTCTTCTACTTTCTGTTAAGACAAAATTAATGATTTCTTATTTGTACAAAATTTGTAAAATTGTATTCGATTATAAATATATATAGTTTAATAAAAATAATATATAAAAATGTTTTAGAGACACAAACGAGTCAAAAGAAATTGTATGACCATGGAAGACTCGGAAAAAGAATGTTTACGTATGGAACCGATTGTCTCTCAAAGTCCTACTAAGTATGATTAAATAATATTGAGTATATTGAATAAATTGAAATTTGAAATCATATTTGTATGAATATATAATAGATATATAAGCATGTAATCTATATAACAAGACAATACTAATTTATTTAAAAGTAAAATACTTTAACTTTTCGTTAACCATTTCTGTCACAACATTGTCATTTAAAAATTTATACGCAGGGGGAACAACGAAGTCACTGCAGATTGTGTAAATAATGCTGATGGTGTAAATAATGTTGAAAATATGTTATCTCAAAGCGAAGATACGGATTACGATCCTCATATGCATCGGAATAGACCAAATCCAACTTCGTAAGTACAAAATAATGATTGAGTAATTATGTTAAAAAACGTTGTATTTAAAGAAGATAATATATTGTCACTGTCCTTCGGAATCCTTAATATTTTCGTCATATTACATCTCGCATGACATACTTATATTACAATTTGAAATATTAGTAAAATTAAAATTATATAAAAATTTGATAAATGTACTTGACATATACTACAATTGTAGTCTAATAAACTGTGCATCGAAATATTTCTGGACTAAACACAATTAAACCACTGTAGTAATTTCGCGAATTAAATTAAATTCTAATAATTTCGATACTCAGACTACAAGCCTTAATAATATTCTTCGCAATAATCGGTATATATAAGGAAACAACATCATTCTCGGGGCGACGAATAAACAATATTGTTTATTATGTTATGTAATCTAATGGCTCAGGACGCTCGTACGGAATACAAGAGATTCGGGTTCGACTTCCGGCCGAGGTAATATTTTTCGCAATAAGTTTAATTACAGTTTTTTTCAGCATATTAACATCTTTGAAATATGATGCCTGATTGAGCATCAAAATTATTAGAATTTAATTTAATTCACGAAATTACTACAATGGTTTAATTGTGTTTAGTCCGGAAATATTTCGGTGCACAGTTCGTTAGACTACAATTGTGGTATGTATGTCAAGTATTATACATATATCATATTTAGTGATTCAAGATTGAATTATTTAAAGCATTTTAAGATCTAGCTTCGACCGTATAGGGCTCTAATTTATCGGTTGTGTCTCTCACATACACGGTCTAAAAACGATGTTATTTATAAATGTATTTTATCTTATATGAATTAACTATTGAAATTACTGAACTCCATACTCGCTATCGAATTATTAACTTGAATTATTCTTTATTGAATTGTTAAAATGCATTATGTATTATTAATATTTAACATGTTAATTCGTTATTAATTATTAAGATAATTAAATCTGCGTATTCTTTGAAACTTAGCTGAAAATTTCTAGAAGTTTTATTAATCTGAAAATGAATGATTAGTTATAAAAATGATTAATTCCGCACATTCTTCGAAATTTGATTAATTGCGAGAAAAAAATCAGCTTTGAATGTAAATATTTATAATAAGACAAACAATTAGATGTGCATGGATTATTTTATTAGGAACAATCCTGTTAATCTGAAAATATCTTTTCTTTTAGAAATTTTGAAACCCTGGTTCATCTACTGAAAGGCAGTTTGGGCACGGGGATTTTAGCAATGCCGAATGCATTTTACAATAGCGGTCTGCTGGTTGGCGTCATTGCTACAATTATTATAGGCGCATTGTGCACGTACTGCTTACACGTACTCGTAAAGGCGCAGTACAAATTGTGTAAACGGTTAAAAGTTCCTATATTGAGCTATCCGCTTAGCATGAAATATGCTCTGGAGAAAGGTCCTCGATGCGTGAAATGGTTTTCACCCTATGCACCGTAAGTATCTTCCATTTATAGTTTAGTCGATATAATTTAGCGATGCGCTCATTAATATAATGAATATAGAATTGTAGTCGCACTTGGATATTCTAGCTTAATCTTTTAAAGAAGAATAATATAGAAATAAAGTTTTTATATATATATATTTATATATATTTATATATACATTTCTTATAGAAACGTAAAACATTTATCATATCGAACTCTCTCTATCACAACATGTTAAATAATTAAGTGAAATATATATAAATATATATTTTATTCAAAAACAGATACATGCAATTGTAGTTTGTGATTATAAACATAAAATATTTTTATTACTATTTATATATATAATTCTAGAATTTTTGCAAGTAACTAAAAATTAATTTAAACTAAATAAGTCAGTTTATTTGAAAATAAACTGCCTTATTTTCAATTTATTACTAATTATATGAAATAATAGAAAATAATAGAAAATAGTGTAAAGAAATATTAGTACAAACAAATATAAATGAGACATTTATTATAGATGTATTTCACTAAAAATAATGAACATGAGCATTGTTTTGCCGCTGCGTTCATATAGAAGCTAAAAAAAGATATCGATTGCTACACGAGATGAAAGTATAACTGTTTCTCCGAGTTTTGTGTGTTACAAAGACATGCACGAATCCGTTAAATCTTAAAAATTCTGTTATTTCCAGAGGACTCGTAGACGGGTTTATGATAACATATCAATTGGGAATTTGCTGCGTTTATATCGTGTTTGTAGCATCAAATATCAAACAGGTAAATCCATGATGGCAATAAGAAAGAACCAAATCGAGGAATCGATTGTTCCTGTAACACGCTACCTATCGAGAAAGCACTTCGCTGATCGACAACGAACTTTAACCATCGGACCCATGTCTGATGGACGTGAGCAGCGCATTCATTGTAATTTTATTAACGAACGCAGGTGACAGACGAGTATTGGGAACCTTTGGATATTTCAACCCATATGCTCATTTTGTTGCTTCCGCTGATTTTGATAAACTACATTAGAAATCTGAAGTTATTGGCGCCGTTTTCCACGCTAGCAAACTTAATTACGTTCGTTGGACTCACCATGATTCTTATAAAGTATATGTTTCAAGATCTACCGCCGATCAGCGACAGGGAGATGTTTGGTGAATTAAGAAATTTTTCTCTCTATTTTGGAACGACGTTATTTGCGTTAGAAGCCGTCGGTGTGGTAAGTCTAGAAAAGATATATTCTTCTTTGAGTTGCTATCAATATAATCAATCTCCCTCGGGAAATAAAAATCTTTTTGTATGTATGTATGACAGAAATTAACATATGGAGAGCCATATGCAAAAGTCCCAGTAAACATAATCGTTATAATTAATAATGTAATTGCTCGTATTTATTATTTATCAAAATATTCTTAATTATAGTTATTTATTAAGATATTTTCAAAGCTTCATTTTTGTTAAATCTGTTTATCTCATCATTATATTATATTTAAATATTAAACGTAGAATTAAAGATAAAATTAAAATCGATTTTAGGAGTACTATAAAAACTAGATAAATAAAAAATTTGCTTGCTTGTGCTATTGTTAATGTCGCAATGATATTAAAAAAAAATATTATTGCTACTTAGATTATAGCTCTGGAGAACAACATGAAAACACCACAAAGTTTTGGAGGCTATTGTGGTGTACTAAATATAGGGATGATTGTGATTGTCATCTTATACATAGCTATAGGTTTTTTCGGCTACATAAAGTATGGATCCAATGCCAAAGGAAGTGTCACTTTTAATCTGCCACCAGAAGAAGCGTAAGTAGAAAAAAATTTTTAATTTCAAACAAATCAGATAATAAAACAAATCAAGAAATTGTAACAATAAATCAATTTCGTATAATTACTATCATATAATGAAACTATCTTAATTTTATCTATTAAAATATAGAAAAATGCGAAAGAACGTTCAAATGATCTAAAATCGTTAAAAAAATTTAATATAATAAATAAAGAAAATTTCTCGAATTAGCTTTAAATATAATTAAGATCTAAATTTAATCTAAAATAATCGAATTATTTTCTCTATTATATTGTAATTTTTATTTTAAAAAATCTTGTTTATTGCAGTATGGCTCAAAGTATTAAAATAATGTTTGCAATCGCCATATTTATAACATACGCCCTTCAAGCCTACGTACCCGTCGAAATTTTGTGGACCACCTATTTAGATCACCGAATACAAAATCGCAAAATTTTATGGGAATACGTTTGTCGAACCTTTGTTACCCTAGTCACATGTAAGTAATATTAATAATAAATTTTTTAGCCAAATAATCAAATAATTATTAAAATTTTTTAATTATTAATAATAATTATTAAATTTTCAAGAGGCGTTAAATAATATTATGTAAATTAATATGAAAAGTTTCGTCTGGAACTTAAAGTACTTACGTAGTGATGTTCGAGTACTTAAACTCATATAAAACAGATATCAAAATTGTATAAATTTGAAGGTCCCTTTGAAGGTTCTCAGATATCTAATCTTTATGGTCTTTATCATTTTCAGTCGTTCTGGCGATCGCTATACCGAGACTCGGCCTATTTATCTCCCTCTTCGGCGCGCTCTGCCTATCCGCCCTTGGCATCGCTTTCCCGGCTATTATCGAGATATGTGTATCGTGGCCGGAGAACGATTTCGGTCCCTTCAAAATCATGTTAATCAAGAACTTTCTCCTGATCGTATTCGGCCTGCTGGGTCTCGTGGTGGGAACCTTCGTTAGCATCGAGGAAATAATAAAATCTTTCAAGCCAGTGTCGGATTAAGCATTTTACCGCCCCTAGACACATCTAGCCGCCCCCAAGTGGCTTCATTAATTTATAAATTTGACGAAAAGGAAAATGGATAAAAAAAAAGTTTATACCACCGCATTAGCTGGGTATTTATAATAACCCTTAATAAATAATATAAATATACATTTTAACTGTATATTTAAAAGATATCGTTTCTGATAAAATATGCTCGGTTTAACTCATGAAAAAATATTAGATTAACAAATTAAAAACTTATCTCAATTGTGTGAAAACTTTATGTCTTCAAAAATTTGCCGCCCTAGGCAAGTGCCTTGTTTGCCTATGCGTTAATCCGTCACTGCTTCAAACATTGAAAAACATAATCAGACGCGCGCAAATATTTCACGAAGCAGAGAGAAGTATGAGACACAGCTTACGAACGAGCTGCGACGATGTCAAACACGTCGAAAAGCAAATTAAGTTCTTAAGCTTGTCCCTTTTTCTTTTTCTGTCTCTCTGTCTTTCTTTCACCGCCATGAATTTACTTAGATCTTAGGTAGGTAATAAAAAAATAGACGTGATAGCTTGTCGAAGAGCACTCGAAATCTCGCGACAACAACCCTCGATCGCAAATAATCGGGTGGTTCGATCTGTGATGAAATCTCTCCTAAGCATCGATAATGTATCGGAAGACGTCATCTCACGCGGGTCGTTGTTAAAGATTTTTATTATCCACTTTAGAAAAGTGCATATTTTTATTCTTATGCGTTCAATCGGACCGCGCGTACAATATATGCGTATATATAAGGCTTGTTCCTTTTGGCTGAACTTTGCATCAATTCATCTTTCTTCCTTTTCTCTTCAAGAGGAAAGAAAAAGAAGAAAGATGAAGTGGTGCAAAAGTTCAGCCAAAAAGAACAGGCCTATGGGCTGTGTTCCAAAATTGACTAAAAATCTATATGCACTATAGTGCACGTAACGTAAACTGTAGTATTTTCAGTGCTGGCAGTAAGTTTGGAACACAGCCATGTACGTACATACATCATATACACACTGTAGGTACGAATGGTTCACTCTAGTATATATAAAAATGTCACGTCTAAAGCGGGTTTTTTAGTACATATGGATGTCGAACAGATATTCGGGAAGAATTTTTTAATTAAACAGTTATTCATAAAACATTTGCGCTTAAGCTTCTTATCTCGATGATACGAGTACTTAGAGACAACTGGCATTCATCATTTTTTTTTGTAAGATGGATGTCGCAATAATCGATACTCGTGCGACGTAAATTCTTCAGGAATTGGAAAATTTTAAATAAACATACTTTGTATTCAAATTATATATATATATATATATATATATATCAATGAGACAGAAAAGAATTGTTAAACCGTTTTATTGACATTTAATAAAATTAAACTGAAACAAAAATTTAAGTAAAAATTAGATCTTTTGTTTATTTTTTTTGTATGTCAGTGGATCTTTCTCGTGTTGACGATCACTTTAGAAAAAGCCATTCTGTGACTATGTGATTTACCCAAAGAAGTGCCCTGAAATTAAGGGCTTTTTTATTTTAGATTTTTTTAACAATCTGGGAAAAAATAATCAGAGTAGTTTCCAATGCCTTCTCTCTGTTTTTTAATCAAAATGTATGATTAAACATACACAAATTAACATAAATAATGATTATTGCGATATTCTAATTGTGAGAAATGTCCAAATGTTATATTGTCAATAGGAAACATTTTAATTTCTATATGAAATTTTTATAATACTCAACAATTTTTATAATACTCAACAATTTTATTTAACTCCAAAGTGTGTGTGCGTGACGTGCTAATCAATATAATGAATTCTGAACTTTAAATCTTCTGACTTAAATATGGAAAGTTATATGTTTAATTTCAGAAGATTTATCAATTCCTAAGCTCATAATCAGATTTCTTTTTGAGGAAAGAGATATCGACGAATTGAATTGAGATATCAAAGAAAAATTGCATCTTTTTGTTAAAGAGAAAAAAAAGACACCGTTTCAACAAAGCCAATGTTGAAACATTAAAAATGAAAGTACACATGAAAGTTATACATATATTGTGTGTGAAAGTAAATTGTTATTATTATAATATACATATAATATACGTTCCATTTTTGTACGAATGAAATTTTAATAATTGCTCTTCATAGATGCACGCTGCAGGATAAATGAAAAAATATTTAAAAATAAGCATAAAAATTAATAATGCAATGTGAAAGCGAATCTACATCTCAATTATTTTAAACTACATTTGTAATACGGATCTTTCATAAATTATTTATAGTGTTTATGAGTACATAAAGGTTAGATAAAACCATGAACTAAAATAAACTTGTTAAGATAACAATCAGAAAATTAGAATAATTATATAAATATCGCGTTCTTTTTTATACAATTCAAGTGTTCCGTTACGATAGAATTTTATGTCAAGGTTTATCTCTATTACATAATTTTGTTTAATGCATAGATAATTGTGTATGATCATGTATTATTTCATATGAAATTGAATATTTCGTTCATGAATATCGAACAATAGAATCATTTTTCTCTTTGAATGAAAAATTTGTAGTTTCGTATATATCATAAACATATTATTCTTATTTGTACATACAAAATAGTCCATTTAATATGTATATTTTAATATTTTTGTTATTTTGAACAAAACAAATTGAAGTTATAAAATTTTAAGATACTTTTAAGGAGCATTCGTAATGTACTTATTGGTAATATTTTTATGCATAAAAATAGTAGCTTGAGTTTCTTTAAATGGAATCTTGTAATTTTTTATATAGCATGATTCTTTTATTTATTCTATATACAAAAATATAAAAGTAAGATATTCAAAAGATCAAAATAGTTAATGAAATATTTTATACTTTATATTTCTATAAAATATTAATTTTGAATTATCTTAGTTCGTTTCTCTCTTATATGAGAAATAATTTTATTTAAAAAAATAGAATTGCTCTTAAAATCTCTTTTAGACTGTGCTACGAGAACAAAAAGTATTGCCTATATTACCTGCTCCTCGCAATCTTAAAACATTGTAGCTTTAATACTTACTTTTATTATTTAAAACGGCAGAAATATTTACAGTGCACTAATTAAGTAAACTATTTTGTATATTACAGAGCTCTTGTATATTAAAGAGAAAAAATATTATACAACAGAGCTGGGATTTAGTTGCACATTTCGGTCGATTTTTAGCTTGGTTCCTGCCCCTTGCCTAAATGCCAATCGGCATTTACCCGCGCGGGTTGGTGAAGTAAGGGGCAGGAACCAAGCTGAAAATCGGCCGAAATGTGCAACTAAATCCCAGCTCTGTTGTATAATATTTTTTCTCTTTTCTCACATTCACATAGAAATGGGAATCTTTGAGTAGAAAAACAACTGTCAATCGATATAATGTAGACTGAGAAAAATATCACTATATGTTATAATCGCAAATGTAAAACATTCATAGACTGAGAAAGTAATATTGTAATCTGAAAGTAACTTTCAAAAATCACGAGATGTTATTGTTAAATAGTGTCTTTGACTATGATTATTAATATGTTATTGTTGAATAGTGTCTAAATATATACTCTTATCTAAGCAAATCTTAAATTAGCTTTAAGCTTTAAGCCAGGAAAACATATAGGATCTTGTTAGAAATAAAAATTATATTGATATTTTTAATAAAAATATGTCACGCAAGACTATAATAGTTGAATATTGACTCTCATGCATGTCACGAGCGATATCATTGATAAACACGTTGCCTCGTTCTGATACTTGTTATCAAGATAGTAGTATAACACAAAATAGGATGATTTGAAATTAGAGCAAAAACTAGAAAAAGCCTGTCACCAGTAGTGAAATATGTAGAGGCGATAATAACTATTGCGCTAATAGCTGCGACGCAAGTTGTAGATTAGTAATGATCTCACGGAAAAGGAACAAATGTAAAATTAAACATCTAAATATACCGTTTTATACGTGAAAAAAAGGAAAATACTTCCTGTGTGTTTTTAATGATTCTTCCCTGAATCGTTAATGTGTTGTCAATTATACATATAACATACTTAACAATTAATTAAACATCTTAATATAACATCTTAAGCCTCCGTCTGCAATTATATTCTTACTCTCTCTTATCTGCAATCTAGGTCTTTTTTTGCCCAAATTTAAATTTTTTTCTGTTCTAAGCTTAAAAAATCTGGAACAAGAGATTATTCAGAGTTATTTTTCAAAATCTCTATTAAATTATCAAATAATCTTTTAACTTATATTTTAGAAGAGAAGAACTACACCCCGCCTTTTTTCATAAAACTTCGTTTGTCGCAAATAAAAAGATAAAAGTTTACATTAAGACAATTTTGTTTTTGAAAGTACATCAGAGAGATTAAAAAAGTGCTTTAATTACTGTAGAATTTGTTCATTAAATGTTCTACATGTATAATAATATAATATTATATGATATAAACGATAAAAAAATCTAGAAAAATTGATAGTATAGTTTTTATAAATATCGACTTTATTGTCATAATTATTATTAGTTTTATTGTACTACTATACATATTAATAATAATGTGATAGCCAGAGATTTATCTAGGTAGTTTATTAAAAATTTTTTAAGTATTCTTAAAAATTGACAGTATCAATAATATATGTAGATAATAAAAAATATACGTATAGATATACATAACATATAAGTAATATATACGTACAGATGCCAATTGTTTAAAAAATTACAAGTATTGTTTCAATTATTTCTTCTATCATATTCACTTTTCTATTTTATCTTCTTTTACTTTACATTTTTAGCTCGTTTATTTATTTTACTTAGGAAAAAGTTTTTTATTGTGATAATTTTTCTGCAACGAAGCTGTTGAAAGCATGAAATGTCCACAGGAATAAAATCTTTATATTAACATAACGTTAGTTTTAATGCATTCGATGTTCTTTGTCATGGAGTGAAAAACATGATTAAGGAAAACTTAATAACTATTCTTCGTGGCGTTTTTATGAATATGCATTTATTACACACAGAGGATAAATACACATTTTTTTTGTATCTGAAACGGAGAAAAAAAAGCAAATATTTTTGGAGAATCATCCATATCGTAAATTTAAAGTTTAGAAATACATTAAGTCATCTAGAAAAAAATAAAAGTAAAATAAAATTTTTACAATATCGGCCAGATCAGATTAGCAGCGACCAGCGTAGAAAAAAAGTTTAAATTCGACAAACTAATCGCAATTATTTCAACGCTGAAAATTGAATAATAATGCTATGTTGGCTTCCTCGTTGACAATGCAAGTCGCTTCGTAGAACGGGTAAAAGGACGCAGAAGAGGATGAAGGCGACGAGAAATAAGCGACGAATTCCAGAAAGACAGTGACAGAGGGAGAAAGATAGAGAGAGGAAGAAAGAGGGAAACTTGGATTACGCGTGATCGCCGCTGAAGTAACTACTTTGCATCATGAACAGTTTGTCGATGGGATTGTTGATGGCTGCGTGCAGACTCTGCGACAGCGACGGGGTGTCGTGCGATGATGAGCCATGGTGGGAATGCGAGGCACCCTGATGACTACCGTCCGCGCCGCCGCCATCGTTCTCGCCGATGTCGAAGCCGCCGTCCGTACCATCCAGGGACAGATCGCTGCTACAGAAGCTCTCCCCCGAGTGGCCCGGGTACGCGTCTGGAAGAAAAGATATGCATTTCGTTGTTTCTCGCGAAGTACCATGGCAACGAGGTGCAACGATATTTCGTTCCGAGATGTTGTATGAGGTGTCTCTGAATGGCATGCAAGTTGCAACAATGAAAATATTTCTGGATTTTACCCACAGATGTGTGACATAATACAAAATCAGACAATGCAGAATGTATCGCGGAAAAAATAAAAAGGTTTACATAATCTTTGATCAACTACATCTATAGTATCTATAGTTTAACACTGAATTTATTTACGTGACATATTAATGCTTTCTTTATATTTTTCTTTGTATGTTTTTTAAGAAATAATTTCTATGTATAAGATGCTTACCTCAAAAGTGACCTAAATTTCAATTTGGATTTCTCCCAAAATTCCATTTCTAATTTTAAAGCGTTAATAATTTCATCAGTTATCAATTTATGAAAAGTAATCTAACTTATGAAAAATGGTCTAACTATCAAAATTCGGTTTCCTATTTCAAAGTGTTAATGGTTCAAATTATTAATTTTTACGGTAAACGTCTCATACAATACGAAATAAAATTATTTTCAAACATATTTTAAGACAAACTAGGAAAATATTATCTAACACAATAAACTATATATCTTCTGCTGGACAAGAGGAATAGAATAAATTCCTTTATATCCAATAGTTGGATATTAAATAATAGATTTGATTGTAATCAAAAAAATTATATTAAAAATTCCAGACTCGAGATATAAAAAAGAATTGTCGTTCTCTATACAGAAACTAAAAATATTCGGTTTGAATTTGAGTGGACGCATGACATTGTTGGATGCTCTAAAAAAACGTATAGATATATCCGAGCATCTATCTTTGATTTAAAAAAAAATTGAAGTAAAAAATTTTGCCTAATAGAAACTTTTTATAGAAATGTTCTCGAAATTTATGTATGCCGAGATATAATTATTACAGAATTTTTAATATATTCAATTTATGCTTCTCAATTTTTTATGATAAATGTAAAAATAAACATAGGAACGTAAAATAATTTTACCACATTTTTACCAAGCAAAAATTAGCTGCGGAATGCAATTGACATGCATTTCCACTGCTTTCATTTAATATTTTTAACAACGTATTTGATCAATTTTATTCATTCACCTTTTGAACATTATCATAGTCATTATATTCTAATTAATCACCAAAAATACGAGAAGTAACAGAGAAAATATATGTCAATTACAATCCGCAATTAACTTTTCGTTAGTAAAAATTTGATCGACTATTTTATATTTCTAAATTGATTTTTACGTTAATTATTATATTAAGATAATTTAGGGATATAAAGAGATTTAATAGAGCATTTTTAATAATAAATATTAAAAATTAAATAATTGGCTGCACCAACTACAATTCATAAATTTTTACATTTCCATAAAAAGTTAGTGAGTCTACTACGGATCAGCCGTACGCGCAGAATGTCTGTTCCCAAAAATATCATCCACGCGTTCTGGAACATCTTGTAAACAACTCGAGACACAAACGCGTTACGCATATACCGTCTGAGACACCGGTGTGAAAATAAGTTTCTACGGTGAGTAAAGACTTACCGTCGGGCGAGTACGGGTTATTGGGGTTGAGCGGTTGGGTGGCTGAGGGGAAGCTAGAAGATTCCCCATCGCGCATGTTCAGGGCGTTCAAGTAATGACCTGCGAACGAGATTAGACAATTGACATTGAACTCATTCGTTTAGCAAAGCCCCATTAACCAGTCTTCGCAAATTCGCGAAGTTTGTCGATTCGCGTTTTTCCTCGATTCTACATTACATACTCGATTTTTTAAAAATAGAAAACTCAAATATGATAAAATATGACAAAAATCATTAAAATTTATTAATCAGGGAATGAAAGTAATGCATAGAAACAGTAACGTTTTCGAAATTTCATGTTTAGATTCAAAAAAGTATTTCAGGATCAGGAATTCAGGAGTAGTCGTGCACAAATTAAAAAATAGAGCTTGAATTCTCGGTAGAATTCTGGATTAATAAGATGAAAAAGGCCACTTACTGTGATCGCTGTGTGGACTTTCCGTCCTTCGCTCCTCCTTTGGTTCTTTATCAGATCCGGGCTCCGTTTTGGCCTTCCGCTGAAGTTTCTTCATCTTCGCGCGCTGATTCTGGAACCACACTTGAACCACGCGCACGCTAAGGCCAGTGTCCTTAGCGAGTGCTTCACGAACTTTCCTACAAGGCTTCGGAGACACCTCAAAAGACGCCTTGAATTGACGTCGCTGTGCCGACGTAAGGATCGTCCGCGGCCGTTTCGGACCCCGACGGCCATCCCGTGGTCGATTCTCGTCCAATAAGTCATCATCTAGCAATACGATCCATTTATATTATAAATATTTTACATGTACAGCATCGCTCTCCTTTTATTTCGTGCTAATTTTTTATTTATTTTAAGTGTCTACTTTTCAATACCAACACTCCACACATTCACACATAACTAACAGCAACAAACAAACAAATAAATAAATAAAAAATACAACAAAATTAAGTAATATGTACAGAATAATACGTTTCTCTTTATAATTTTTAATAAAAAATAATAAAGAAATTGAATTAATAGTGGACGAGCGTTATTCGCCCAATTGTCTTTATTTTTTTTATTTTAGAAAACATTAATTTCTTATTTATTTATAATTTTTAATGCTACTGAAACATATTATATTTTCGTACATATATTCTCTTATTTTTTATCATATATGTTATATATTAATATTTTTAAATTTATTTTGACAAAACATCTGTTTTTACAAAAGTTAATAAAAGGGCCAATTAGGCTTGTTCCTTTTAGTTGAATTTCTTGCACGGGTCATCTTTTTTCTTCCACGTTGGAGAGAAACAGAGAATTGCGTAAGAAGTTCAGTTAAAAAGAATAGACCTCTATTATTAAACTATGACACGAAAGCTTATTACATGAAAACATTAAACGACAAAAAAGGATGGAGAATAATAAGAGCGAATAAATTAATATCGCGGAAATAGTGTTCGCGTTTCGAATTTCGTGACCTCCGTATGATGGATTGATCGTGAGACGCAAGAGCAGTGGTTGAAGTCGAGCAGTAGATACGGGTGGTTTCGATCAGACAGTGATCCGACAAAGCACAGGCCACGCCTACCGTGCAACATATGTACCGCGGCGCGCCAACATGTCGGCCGCGAACAAACGTACCGGCCATACGCGCGCGGATTCCATTTTCCGCACGAATATTTCAAGAACTCTGGGAATTCCATTGTTAAAAATTGTTTCGCTCCGTGGGAATACGGGGCGAACAGTGGAATTGTCGATCAAATCAATGAGCGAGATCGCTGGTAAATCGCGGATCATTCATTGTTAATAAAAGCGCGATGAACAATTAAAACCGACGCGGTAGAAATATTTGCACGATACTGATATAATTTAAAAAAAATTTATTTCCAATGCTTCATTGCCTCGTGAAAATTTTTAGATTTATTTTAAAATTTTTATTCGAGATCTTTTTTAATGTTTCGCTGTTAATGTGCGATTTCTTGCATTCATGTTTCATATGCGTAATAGAGAGAGGGAGAGAGAGAGAGAGAGAGAGGAATATATATAGAAATGGTGGCTCACAAACTGCTCTTTTATCATTTTCTATCGTCATCGATAACACATAAAATATCTCGAAACGCGTGCTATAAATTTATGTCGAGATATCGGTCGGATAAACGCCATGGAATAAATTCCACATCTCTTTTGGTAGCAAGATATATGATATTATATATTATCACACGATATTTTGATTATATACGAGAAAGGATTGGCGAATTCAACGATCTAGTTTCAGGATGTCGCGAAACACGCGTCCACACGATATAGCTTTCGATCATTTATCGCTTGATTTAAATGTAATTACCTTGAAAAGGAACAGCCCTGTTTCGAAATTCCTGTAGATTTTTACTTTGGATGTCTTTAGATTGTAGTACAACCTGCGAACAATGCAACAAGGTATGTACAATGCGTTTCTCAACGGTTTTTCATTTTATTGTTATTCGGTGTATTTTCAAGCATTCCGCGGTAATGGTCCAGGGAAGGCTTTGTGAAATTATTTCGCGGCCAAAAGCTCGTATCGCTCGCCAATCTCAATTCCCAATTCATTATAATTTGATGTCGGAAACGGCACGTTGATCGATACGCGTTTAAATCGAAACAAGGCGATACGAAAGATAATGAGCAGTTTGTTTTGTCACAGAAAACAATATATATAAGAAACGTTAGATCTCATCCTTTCAGTTCATTCTGCACGAGTAAACTACGCCGAGTTATTTACTTAACTAACAATAAGCCTTTCGCAGAGTCGCTCAATTGTGGTATCAGTTAATGCTTCTACCAACGAGAGGATGAAAATAGAACTTGTGATTTCATATAGAAATGAACATGTTGTGGAAAGTCATTTCATGCAACATAATACGCACATTACACACTTTCATTCATGCCAGTATTCATTTATGATACATATTTCACGTAAAAACGGTGTCTCTGTTGTACGAGAAAAATGATTATTACGTCCGTGCATACATTGTCAATACATATATTGAGCTCCTTAAAGGAAGACAGTAAATTGAAAACTAGAAAAAATCAATTTTTCGTTCTTATATTTTCTTAAATAAGTCTATATATATAAATCAAATCCAGTAAAAATTAACAAAGCTATAGAATTTTATAGTTGCGGGATTTTCGTTGTAATACACTAATATATGGCTTCCGACAAATGCTAGAGGGTTAGAAATATTCTATGAGATTCCTAGTTTAATATTGCTAGAGAGAGAAAATATGTTTCAAAATAAAAATCATTCTTTATTTCTTTCTGAGAAGAAAAACGAGCTATTGTATATGATATACCAAAAATACTTGAGAAATAGTAAGTACTAATTGTTTAAGATATTCATAGTTGAAAGTTTAAATGTGTTTTTTTTCAAAACAGTGTTTTCAAAATCAATATTCACGATATCTCAAAAACTGTTTTTCTCCATGTAGGATTTTTCCTAAAAACGTCTAGTTTTTTTATTGACAAACAACAAGTCTCAGGCAAAAATCGCTTTCTTACATCTGTCATTTAAAAAAAAATACATAAAACAAAAACAGCTCTATAGGAAGACAAGATTTAAATTTCCTCTTTAAGATTCACAAAACACTTTTGCTTTCAGAACATCTTATGAAATGCTTATACGATAACCATCGTACGTTTTAATAAGCATGGTCCGCGCCGATTAGCTATTATTCATAATAAATTTGTATAAAAAAATTTTTTTAATATAGATAATAATGCATTATATTTAACGAGGAAAACGTTTTATTAGATTTATTACCTTTTTCTTAATATAAAATTCTCGATGACCAACTACTTTTAATGCAAACTACTATCTCCCTTCAATTAGGATACAATTTCTACCAGGCTGTAACATCGAATATTCTTTATTTACGTTGCTGTTTGTATATGTATATCTTATTAATGTATACCGCAAACCAAATTTATATCAAAAAAGCTGTTTATAATTTATCATATTCTTTTAACAACAAAGTGATCACTTCAAATTACTTTCCTATTACTTAAAATTAAAATTATCCCAGTATTTCCTACTTTAAATCAATCCCTTTTTTTTCTCACTTATGTACATGGATGTTTATGAAATATATATAAAGACTCAGTTTATCTATGTACGTCTTAGAAGGACGATAACCGGAATTAAGTGCGCTATTTCAAAACGGTTGAATCGAGTGAAAACTCGAAACTTAATCCAGATGGGACGCAATTACGCATACACGCAATTACGCATACGTCCATAAAACACAATAAAACAGGCGACACTCACCTTGCGGACTATTTAGAAACAGTTCGTGTTCGAAGTCCCGTCTGCAGATCGGCTGGCCCTGTCTGAGGATGTAGTGAGCGCCCCGTGGCAACGGCTGTCCGCACATGCAACACGCGAAGCATTCCACGTGGAAGATCAAGCCGGATACCGGCCGCATTACCAGATCCGAGCAGCTGATCTTCTCCATGCATCGCGCGCACTTCACCCCGAAGATCCTCTCGTAATCGGAACGGCAGTAGAGCTTGAGGTCGCGTATAAAACACGAGTGCGACAGCATAGCGCCACACGCCGTGCACGAGAGACACTCCTCGTGATAATTCCTCTCGGCGACTCGCATCACGTACTTGTCGGCGATGGTGCGGCCGCAGCCGGCGCAGATCGTCTCAAGGAGGCCGGACTCCGTCTTCACGGAAACGGATGGTTCTGCGGGAACAAACGACCGACGTATTATAGCGGCACTCGCAATAATCTTACTGTTTATAAACGCGATATCTTGAAATCGAAATCGATTGAGTATCATTTTTATGGATCGAAAGCAAGTAGAAAGAAACGCAGTAGTGCGAATAGATATATGATCCGCCTTGCTGTTCCGCTGCGCGTAACTTGGCGCGAGACGCGTGTATCTTTCAACGTAAATTAATCTTTTTTTTACTTATAAGACACGTAAAATATACAGCGTAGATATAACATACTTAATAGCTCTATTTTTCAAATTATTTCAAATTATTTTTTATTTTATTAAGCAAGTAATTGATAGTCGATGTGTGGTATAAATCTTTCAAGAATTTAGTGCTAAAACAATGTCATACTTTTAAAAAAAGTTTTAAAATTTGCGTGCATCACAGTACATATAGTATATAATTAATATATTTTATGATTTTTTGAAAAAAGGATTAATATGAAAAGGTATAAATAACAAATGATGAATATTCTCAGTTTGAATATAGAATACACATTTATCTCTCCTTTTTCAAAGTAAACAATAAAATCACGATTCTTCAATTTCAAAATATATCTGCAGCAATTATAATATTATTAATTATAATTTTTTAAGTTGATATTTTTATTTTATAATTTTCTATTGGACCAAATTTCTTCTTGGTAATATCATTAATTCTTATTTGCGATATATTTTCGTCAATACTGGTATGAGTATATAAACATTACTTGTAAAATAAATTGTGTATTGTGAGATCAACCTTTACTTTTAGCAATTATATAGTATATAATATTTGTAATACCGTTCATAAAAATTTTAGACTGATATTCATAATCCGATCTTCTATTTTTAAAATAAAATATGCTATTTTATTTTATTTTCTCGAGATACTATACGATCATTTTATTGATTGAAGGACGTCGCAAGCAGTGTTTATACAATGAGATTTTAAGGTGTAAAACTTAAACTTAAACCTTAAGCAGTAAGAAATTGTCCAATCACAGTTGAATGTGAGGAGAATAATCGATTATGACAGGTCAATTTCTTACGGCTTGAGGTTTAAAGTTTAAGTTTTACGCCTTAAAATCTTATTGTAGAAGCCCGCGCCGTTTTATTTTAAATCGTTACTTAAATAAACCATCACTTAAACTTCAAGCCTTAAGCCGTAAATCCCCAAACACAATAGATGTATTAAGCCATAATCAACCAATCATAGTGATTGATTATTCTTCTCATATTTGACTGTAATTGATCAATATCTTCCCGTATAGAACATAAAGTCTATACAACGTTGTATTTATGAAAAATGAAAACGTTAGCTAATGTTGGAACAATATTATAACACGTTGTAAGACTTCCATATAACATTTAAATATCTCAATTAAAATTCTCAGATAGTTCCTATAGGCATACAATATTGTCTAAAACTTTTTGTGAACCTTTGTAACTTTTGTATATAGGTATATACACAGATTCGAGAGAATTTTCTTTTAAAATTTACCCTAAAAATTAAATGGTAGTGGAACAAATTAAAAAAAATTTTACTATGCACTTTAGTAAAATTTAGTTATCCATTTAATCTAGTTAAATTTAGTTAAAATATAAGATTCAATATATATGATTAAATTTTACTAAAGTGTATAGTAAAACTTTTTAAAATACCATATTATCCCACGATTACTTAATTTACAGGGTAAATTTTAAAAGAAAATTCTCTCTGTGTAGGGACGAAATAATGCTCGCTTTTATTTTTTTATATGTTATGCCAACTATGTGTCACAAAGGGAATGAAAAGTTACTTTTTAAAAGTAACAAGTTACAGTTACTCGTTACCGACTAGAAAAAGTAACAAGTTACTGTTACTACTTACCGATTTTTAAAAGTAACTTATTACTACAGTTGCCGTTACTTGGGAAAGTAACATTTTGTTACCTTTCCGTTGCTTTTTTAAAATCGACGACCACCAATCACAGCGGACGGTGCCTAAAGGTTTTTTAGTCTCAAACGCTATGAGTGGCTTGTATCCAATCGAACCGTATCCAATAGTGTCCAAAATAACGATAAAAGTAACTGTAAAATTCTTTACCGTTACCAAAAAAAATGTAACTACATTACAGTTACCAAAAAAATGTAGTTACCAGTAAAGTTACCAAAAAAGTAACTTGTAATTCGTTACAAGTAACGAGTTACTTCCATTCCTTACACAAATATTTAAATAAACAAACGTTGCCTGCTCATAAATAATATACCTAATTTCTTAATTTATCGGAAATATTGTGCATGTGTGAAGGTAATATTATTTTATAACGCTCTGTATAAATACAATTCAGAAGAAACAGAGTTATTAATATAATACGTATGTACACTCACGATTTTGAAGCAAAAACTGCAACGGAAAACATTTAAATACTATGGCACAATAAAAATAGCTAGCATATCTCTACAAAACGTTATATGCCCTGCTTCAGATTACGTTTAAAAATAATAGTGTAAGGTAATTCATAAAACATTATCTTTTTACTATTACTTTCTTTGAACATTTGAACGTTTTTACAACGTTATAGAAACTTTATATTCTATACGGGTTACGGTTTAAATCATACTACATCTATTATGTTTCGGAACTAAGAAATTGTTCAATCATAGTCGAATGTGAGAAGAATAATCGATTTAATTAGTCAATTTCTTATGATTTAAATTTAAAGTTTAGATTTAACGACTTATTATAGAAAACGTATTAAGACTATCCACGATCAGACTTAAGATAAATATAACGCGTCATCTACAATACACAGAATAAGAAGTAAGAGTAAGAAATTAATCAATCATAGTTGATTATTCTTCTCACATTTGATTCTGTGATTGGTCAATTTCTCATTCTAACTTCTTACTCCGTATATTGTAGACGACGCATAAGAACTATGAATATCGCCCTTAGTTATTTTTTTAATTTTCTTAAAATAATATTCTCCGCTATTGCTAAGTCGCGTACATACAGGGTGTCCCAGAATGACCGCATTTCTTTTTACGAACGTATTCTTGAGATAATTTTAAGACAAAAATCCTAATACGAAAATATCGAGATTACAATAATTTTTTGAATTATAAGCTAACTTTAGATACTTATAAATCAAAAACAATTTTACTTTTATAGCCTCTATTATTATTTCTGAATTCTTTTAAACATTATAAGACGAAAATCCTAATACGAAAATACGAGGCTATAATAGTTTTCGAATTACAAACTATCTTTAACCAATTATAATTCAAAAACTATTGTAGCCTCGACATTATTAGGATTTTCGTCTCAAAATTACCTCAAGAATACGTTCTTAAGAGAAAATGCGGTCATTCTGGGACACCCTGTATAGACTTATTTAGAGATTATTAAAGAATTCTTAAAGCATCTCTTGGAATTTAAAAACTTATATACCACGGAATGAAAGTACAAATTTTTTATGTGTTTTATTAATTTGTTCTCACCTGCATTATTATTATCAGTTGAGGACCGAAAAGGAATAGGCGGAACCGTCGGCAAGGGTTGGCCCGGTTCGCTTTGACGATTGAAAGAACCAGGTGCTGGGGGATAAAATTCCAACATGGTGTCTTCTCACTGGAACCTTGAAGATAGAAAGTTTTTGAGCTGTAAGGAATCTTAAAGTTTTTGCAGCAAGCTTTCACTGGAATTCTAAACACTTGAAGGCCACACAATGTCCGAATAAAAAGTCTTTAGATCAAATAGAGAGATGGGTTAGATCTCAGAAAGAAAAGTTTATCTTCTCAAGAAAATTCTTCCTCTCTTTTTCTCTTGCCTGTTTTTATTCTTGACTTCTGATTATTTCGAAAACCTCCAGTTGTCTTCTAAGTCTTGATAGAACTTTTGATTCAAGTTTTTCGACGATAGATCGACGATAGATCACACTTCACTTGTTTCTCGTCTCGCGACTAATTGATCCTTCAAACTGTTCAGCTTCTTTAATATTATTTATCATTAAAAATCAGAATATCGCGTCGTTTTACACTAAATATATATAGAAATGCAACAAACTCTCTATCCAACACTTCAGTAAATCAGTTCAGGCCTAATCTAAATTAGTCCTTTACATCGATCTTGTTTCGATTAAAGTACTTGTTCCTCCGAACACACAGCGGCGAAAAGCGACGATAGGACAATCGTCGCGTTTAGCCCTCACCGGTTTTTCGATACGGGCAATGCCGTACGTCATCCAAGTCTCATGACGAACTACCGGGGATGCGACGTGCGAGTTTAACGCGACGATCTTCTCGGACGACCTCGAGGCGCGAGATACCACGACCGCATCGCATTCTGGACACGAAGACGATGACCGCTCTCGATGTTTCCGCACTCGTACCCCGTCCACTTCCACATCCACTCATCCACTATCAGCACCGAACGCACTCCGTACGTGACGGTTTTGTACGTGTCATCAGTGCGAGTTCCGTCGCTTTTTTGACGAAACCCACTGACTTCGCCGACAGCGAAAATCATACCCCTCTCCCTCCTTTCTTCCCATCCCCCAAATCCCATTCCCCCACACAGCTTTCTCTACCTTCCCGTTTGTGTGAGTGTGCAGGTGTGCGTCTCGTCTTCGTCATTGGAGATAGACGAGGCATCGACGCGAAAGTGAGGAGGGCGGGTTCAACCCCCGTGGAAGCCAACAGTGGAAGCGCGATTGGCGTTGCTCGGAACCGCCCTTGCTAGAGCGAGCTGGTGCAGCAGTGGGGTGAAACGACACCAGTGGTCCTCAACCGGCGGCGACGTACGAGCAGAGATCAATATCCGGCCGACCATTGCCGGATTCAGTGACGTATCTTGACGAACTTGTCAGACATCAATTTTGGGCGCCGCTAGCATCTCTCTTTTTTACAAACAATCATACAAAATAAAAATTTAAATCAATTTAAGATGAATTTATAAAATGTGACAGCTTCCTCTACCCTCCTATATGTGTACCTCGTTTTTGTCATTGTAGGCATCAATATAGGAGCAAGCAGCAGGTTCATCTCTCACGGTAAAAAATACATGTCAAAAATAAAAAATCAAACTGATGTATATACTATTGAGAGCATATTGCTGATTTTTAATATTGTAGAAATAATTATATTACTAATATAGAAGAAGATTAATCTAACAATACGACACATAATTTTCTATTCAAAAAAGGTGTAAAAAATGAAAGCTTTAAATGGTCAAGCTGAATCTTTAACGTTTAAATAATTTCGTGAGAATTTACACATAATCCTGCAAACTACGCCTTGAATATAATTTTCAGTCTTGAAATCCGATCTTAAAGAACTAGATATAATAACTAGTAATAATATCACAAAATTAAATTGACAAGCAACAATATTAATGTTCATAGGCATCTTAGAAAGATATTCATAATCTGATATCCACTAATAAACATGACATCTTAAAACCTGTAAATAATTTTATTGCGAAAAATATAATAGTTCTGTTAGAATTACGTTTCAAAATTGAAAATTAAACTTGGCGCACAATTTGCAGGATTGGACATGTGTATAAATTCATATCGAATTATTTAATAATAAGCGCTAAAGATCCAGTTTGACCGTAAGGCTCTCATTTCTCAGTTGTTATGTATTTATATTACAGTCTTGAAACTTTATTTAATATAAAAAAAGATGTACTTAACTTATTTATTTTATTTAAAAATAAGCCATACTTGATTTCAAAAAGGACATAAAAAAGGGAATAAAGACTTATATAATTATTTATTTAGTCTAAGAAGAATATTATCAAAGTATAATTAGAAAATTAATAATCTTAGCTAACTCAACTTTTAGATAATTTGAGCAATATAAAGTTTCCACTGGTGAACATCGATAGCGATCATAATGTAATTTTATATAATATTTATTTTAGATAAATAGAGATGTCTGTTTGAACTATTTCATAATGACTGTCCAATTTAACATAAAAGTCTATCGAAAAATATAATACAGACAAAATGTTGTAAAACCAAAGAGAAGATATTGAAACGCTTGACATGAATCTATTTGTGTAGACTTGAGTAGCTCTCGTCGTCGATCAGCCTCCACTCTTTTTTCGACGCATATAGCTTTTGCCCCCGCAGATTCAACTAATAACCGATGCCATTTTCGAGCAAGACTGCCTGCGGACATATTTTTTCGTCGAAAGTCGGTGCGCACTGAGTATTTGGCCGTTTGTCAGTCCGCGTAAATATGCGACAATGCCGTCCTTTGTACGGGCCGTCTATCGGCGATGTTTGCCAAATAAAAGCCTATATAGATCTCTTTGTCTCTGTTCCTGTGCTGCGCGCGGTACGAATCCCCCAATGATACGCCTAGTTGGGAACGAAACTACGGCATTGCCCCTCCGATGCACGATACAAAGGGGCATCAAGTTGACGGTAATGGTGATGCAAAATATTCGGGGGAAACACGTGCAGGTCGAGGGAGCCCCCGTCCCCCTCCGCCCGAGATGCCCAGTTAGTATTCAGACTCGCTTAATCGTACGCGACAGTCACCATACGTCGCGTAGGATCGATGGATCCTTTACTTAGATCCCTTAGATTTAGATGAAAAAAAGTAGTAAAATTGTAAATTAAACCAAATTAAAAAAGCTTTTGTTTTTATTTATTAAAGAAAATCCAAATTTTTTATTTACTTATATTTTATTTACCTATATTTTATATTTTATTTTATTTATATACTTTATTTACAAATATTCTATTTTAATAATAAATAATTGAGGTTTTTTAATGTTTTAGAATAATTCAGTTTGAAGAACCCGACTTTTATATGAAAATATATTACAAGAAATAATTTTTTTTATATTATATATAAGCTTTTCTATATATGTAATTTTATTCATAATACAGAAAGGATAGTTTCTTCGTTTCTATTTTAAATTATTTATTTAATTTTCAATAATTTTCTTTTATTTTATTTAACGTTAGATATGGCAATACGTGTAAAATTAAAGTTACACACAAAATTGTGTTAAAATAATTTAATAGGGAGAGATTTTGTATCTCATTTATAGTTAAGAAACTTTTAAAACACGGCAATGCTGTTTCAATAGTCTTCTTGATTTAATTTGCGGTTCTCTATTTTAGTAAAAAAAAAACGAGTGATTTACAAAGTTCGGCATACTCTCGAAAAATCTGTGTAATTTAATCTGTGAACAATAGCTTTTATCACACTTCGGGCGTTAAGAGTTAAAGCCGCGCGATTCCAGATGTAATCCGAATCTCGATCTAGGATCCATTTATCGATTCCGGTCTTATTTCTCGGGACAATGAAAAATTAGGGATGCTCAATGACCCTTACCATTTCACGGCACGTGAAAGCACAAAAGTCGCTGCAGCATCAGATGAAATATGGGGCCCTTTGCAGGTGTATGCAATCCGAGACCCTACCCTTCTTCGGCATATTGTTTAGGATGTGACACTAACGCCGGCCGTGTAATTATGCCGATACGGTTCGAGCATTATATATCCTGTGGAGAAAATCCCTGTCCGTACAGGCCATCCAATTTCCCTTCGGTCACGCAGAGAAAGGGTGTCTACGCAATGTCGTACGGTGCTACGATGTCAAAGCCTTGAACGCTTTGTTTTGCACATGTTCTGAAAGTGCAGGATATATACTGACAGCGGAGACAAACTTCTAGACATGTCTTTTGTGTAGGTGTGCTGTATGTGTCAACAATTTTACAAGAGGAATGACCTTTTAAAACGACCTTTTAAACTGACTTTTCAAAACGGTTTAAAATTAACAGTTCAACATAGACAGCTATTTAAAAAAAAACAATACCTGGAGTAAATTTACTAAGAAAAATGGAGAAACATAGACATCTGGACAGAATATTTGAACCTACCTCTCGCAAAAATATCTGAATAAAATATCCTTTAAAAGTATCGTTATGCTAATCAAACTGTTAATCCCAATTTTCTTAATAGATTCTCATTGATCGTATCCTGATAATACACCGCTAGTGAAAATCTATAGTGCACGTTATGTATACTACAGATTTTTTATACTGACAAGAGGCCTGTTTCTTTTGGCTGAACTTTTGCACCAGTTCATCTTTCTTCCTCTTCTTTCCTCCTGGAGAAAAAAGGAAAAAAGATGAACTGGTGTAAAAGTTCAGTCAAAAAGAACAGGCCTAATGTAACATCGGACCATTATTAAAACCATGCTTACACTTATTTCTTTCCTACACGGCGATTACGACTCTTACAGCTCTATCAACTCTCGCAGAAAATTCGAATATGATATCATTCGCGGTGTGCACAACACACATGCCCCCTCGCGTCGCGACAAAGAAGAAAAGAAAAAAGTCGCTATCGAATCGCATCGTCGCTTTTCGGAGGCTCGGTAGAATTCAAAACTTGACGTCATCCTGCCTCCCCGCGCTGACAGCCGCGGGATGAATTCTAATAACGTGTCCTCTTTAGTCTAGCGCGCACGAATCCATCTTTTGCTAACGAGGGTGGAAGTTCACGATTGCGTCCCAGGAATGCGTGATGACTACTTTGTTAGGAATGCGGCACGGCGCGGCTCCCATACGAGAGCGAAACGAGAGCGGTATATGCAGTGGCGGAGAACATCCAACGCCCCGAGCGCAAGCTTGAGCTTTCGAGATCTCCCATCCAAGATGCATGCCGACAGGATCAGTTAACTCTTGAGATAAATTCAGAAGAGCATTATATATTATTTTCGACTATACAGGATGTAACCCCTATTAATAAATTTAATAAGAATTTAAAATGATAATACATATCTAAAACAAAGTTTTAGTCAAATAATCAAAATAAATCATAAGTTGAAATATAACCATAGAGATTAATAATTAACAGTAAATAAATAATTAAATGAGATACCAAGATGGCAGCTAATTCAATAATTATTACGCCTTCAAGATAAACTGTCGAGAATCTCTATACTTAGCGAAACAACTGTCTCAGTGATAATCCGCCACTGGTTATACGGGAAACGTGGCTAAAACGCAGCTTCAGGACGCGAAGCGTAGCTGAAAGCAGCTGCGCGCCTCCCTGGAATGCGTCCCTGTTACCCAGCACCAGGATACTACAGAGAAAGAGAAAGAGAGGAAACGAGAGAGATAAAGAGAAAGAGAGAGAGAGAGAGAGAGAGAGAGAGAGAGAGAGAGAGACCAAGAAGGGTTCGTACGTTCCTTCCGATCCCGCTACTCTTTGGCATTCGGGCTTTAGCATCGCACGGTTCAATAAAGGAACGCCTCCCGGCCCGAGTTCAAACCGAATTCACTCGTATTACCCTCGAGTATCGGGGTTGCTACCTGCGCAATAATGTAAAACAATGTAACTATCGTTTTGCATGTGCTATCATAGGGTGTAATTGATAAATTCTTCTTGCAAATCGTGTTAGGTCGATACAATAGGTTTGTCATATCCGTCGAACAAAGCTGAAAACAAATTTTCACCAACGTCAAAGCAAAACAGCCGTTCCAGCCTTCAATAAATTTTCAGTAACATTATAAAGCGAAACAGCCTCTACAACTTTCAATTATTCAATTCTTTGTCTTACATAACAAAAAATTTCTCTAAGTCTTTGAAAAAATATCTTCTTTTCGAGAGCTTAAGTTTTATAATCCTATTTAATATGATGAATTGAAAAACAATCTTTGCAAAACTATTGCACATATCGTGTGTGTATCCATTATCGTATACGTAAACGTCTACTCTTTTAGCTATTTCTTCATATAGACATTTTTTCTCTTAACGTTGACAAATTGATGAATAATTTTTACCTAGAGGTTTTGATTGTCCATGCCTGAATTGCCAATTTTGGATAATGTGGATAGAGATAATTGTTTAATTTTAATCAATTAAAGGATTCTTGTAAAAATAACATGCAAAATATAATATAACATATCATAAAACACTTTTTGCATTCTACAATTCTCGACATCTTGATTTAAATAATAAACAGTTAATAATACTGTTAATGTAAAATCAATAAACAGTCAATAATAAATAGTTTGAAGAACTAGAAAAGTATAGTAAAAATTTACATAGAAATTAGGCACCAAGATGTAGCCTCCAACCGTATTTGACGCTTCTTTATTTATTTGATTTATTCATTCAGCAGTCTAGTGCAACTTATTAATGCTTAAGTAACAAAGTTTTTTTGCAAATTTAAAATGAACGCAGTAAAAAAATTTTTATTGCTATTAAAATTATGTCCGAGAGAGTGCGCTATCTTGTATATTATTCAACAAGAGCATACTGTCGCATTGCGTTCCATACTAAATAATTACCGAAAATTGTAACCCACATAACTTTATGCAAAGCATGCCGTTACTGCATTTCAATCGCGCATTTATTTGGCTTACACGTTAGGGATTTAATACGCTGAAAATTGTGAAACGTAATAAAGTTATAATTCAAATTTTTGTACATTTCGCGATAGATTTCCGGGGAAAAAACCTGTGAAAGTCGATGGACTTAAAAGCGGAATAATTTTCGTCCGCGCTCGTTTCAATTTACATTTATATCATTGTCGGTGATATCAGCACCTAGGATAATTGTCCGGGGATATTAAAACTATCACTGTACGTATGAATATTCATATCGCTATTACAAGAAACGTTTTATTTTCCGTAGCGCTTCGGTCATAAATTCAAATCGCAACCGAAGGAAAGATTTCTTTTTTTCGCTCTCAGCTCTCTTGAGCTGGTATTCTTGAAAAATGAATGCAAACCTTGATACCGCCTCGGCAGGAGTTACACGCGAGCCTCGGAATGTCGGGCATATTGCTATTTATCATAATAACTATTCATATCGCCAGAAAAGTAAATATTCCGAGACACGAAGGGCGCACCTGACGACAGAAATTGCGTTTTACGTGCCGCGCCCAGATATACAGAACGATCATATTTCGTTGCCCCTAAAAGTTTTCAATAAAACGACTAGCTCTTATGTAGTCCCCGTATTTAAGATAAAATTCACACGTTTGCGAAATTGCGGAATTTTTAAAGGTTAGAAGGTATTAAGTTTTAAAATAATTCTTTGAAAAATCTTATCTCTTTTACTTACGATCAAATTCAAAGACATATCTACAGCACAGACTCCATTATTGCTAATTTTTCCATTGCTTTTCCATTAAAGAATCAACAATACATTTTCGATGCCAAATAATTCACGTAGAACAAGAGATAACAATAACATCAATAAAAATAAGTTATGAAAAAGTTTCAGATTTTTCTATAAGGTAAATGTCCCAGTAGCCGAACGTTTAAGTGTTAGGTTTTCATAAATAATACAATTTATAATATCAAAAAGATTTTTATTATAAATATTTGTATTCATTTGAAAACTCAAGACTCCCTTAAGCAAGGAAAAATTATTTGAACTCACTTATAACAATTATTAATTAAAATATTTAAATAAATAATAGAATGCGTCAATGTACTAGTGATGGCCGAATAAACTAGTCGGACACTGAGATGTAATTGTCTCAGTGTCCGACCACAATTGGAAAATTAATATGCTGACGGAAAATAATAATATAAATAGATGTTTAATGACAAAAAACAACTAATTCAAATTGATCTTTAAGGTAAAAAAAAGCATTTGAGATTAATATAAATAAATTAAGTTTTGTGTAACTGTCCGAACATAGGTACTGTCCGATCCCAGTGACTGGACATGTATCTATGTATGTTCGGACATAATCTATGTCCATTTACATAAATTTACATTACTTTATTTATTTAAGTTAATATTAGTCTCAAATACGCTTTTTAAAACGCAATATTATAATTTAATTGTAATCTTTAAATGCAATTAAATTATAATACTGTAATAAAAAAAGCATTTGAGATTAATAATAATAAATTTTGTGTAAGTGTCCGGACATAGGTACATGTTCGGATACTGGGACATTTATTTTACATGGTATTTGGAAGTAAAATACGAAAGGTTTGACGGCGATTTGAAACCTGGATCAAAAATTATTTTAATAGAAGTAAACGTGTTTTTAAAAAATTGATTAAGATAAAATGAGAAAACTTTCATTTCAACTATAAAATTGTGTTATTAAATGTAAATATTGACTTTATTATTGAATCTGTTTCACGAGCTGTTTGACTGTTTCATATATAACAACAATCACTTTCATACGGAAAGTAAATTTCCAATTCCAGTCACTTTTTGTCCAAATTATACACCTGATACATCCTTAAGAAATCGAAAGGATTTTTTTTATCGAGACCCCAGCGATGAAAAATCATCTGAGAATCGCCGTGATCGATTACAATGTCGCCATGCGATGTTTCCCCGATACCAGCCGAACGCGCAATATAGACGCTTGGCAAACAATTACCTCATCCCACCCCCGTCGTCCCCCAACGCCCCTGTCGTCCTGCGCGTCTCCACCTCCCGCAGTTCTTCAACCCCCCATTTTGCGTATCTATCTCTGTGAAGAGATTTTGATTTGAGCGCGAGGAACGAAGGAGTAGAGGGGGAATTTCACCCTCGCTCGACTTCCGCTGAAAAACATATCGCCCGGTCGCGACGAAGGTGAGCGTTAGATCGCGATTAACAGTGAATTTCAGGACTTCAAAGAGCGATTTTCCGCACGTTTGAGCATCGCGCTCTCGCGCGACCACGCGTAGCAAGGGCGCGCGCGTGGGCGCCACGTGCCGTCACGTGTGGGTTACAGCCGTGTGACGTTACACGATCGGCGATCGGTCGCTACCGGTACGCCTCCCTGTTATTCGCGCATCCCTTATTGTCTCCCACTCGCTCTCTCCCTTTGTCTCCCTTTCTCTCTGACTCGATGAGACAGAAGAAATAACTTGTCGACGGTGAGATGTGAGATGCGAGATACGATATGAAAGATACGTCGCGAATCGTTTAGTGAGAGATAATCGAAGGATCCAGACTAACCCACTCATTCAGGACTGTGAAACACCTTGCAGCAAAGAGACTGATATTATATGTCATTTATGAGATGTTATATGCGATCGTGAATAGAAAACTTAAAGATCATTCTTGAAATTACAGAGAGAGAGAGAGAGAGAGAGAGAAGATAAAAATTATGTTCATGTAATTATAAATATACTATACTAATTTATATAGTTTATAATTATATTATTAATATTATTATAAATTATAATTTATGTCAAGTGATGATGTTACATCTTAAAATGTTAGTTTATTGAAATAAACATACAAATAAATCATATACAAATAAACCATCAACTTACTTGTATTATAATTTTATAAAATGTACAAGGCGTAAGGCCGGAATCAGATTGCGCATTGAAGATTGAGATTGAAGATTCAAAGATTGAAATTTGATCAATAAGGACAAAAAATTTTAGCTTCTTTCGCTTCGATTGGTCAAATCTGAATTTTTCAATCTTCAATCTCAATCTTCAATGCGTAGTCTGATTCCCGCCTAATGCGTTATAACTTAAAAGCTCGTTCCGCCTAGCCATAGAATATTTATCGTTTCGTCGATCTCAGCGACGTTTATTTCGCGCTGCGTAAATTCTCATCCGCAGACTGCTGCGTTTATTTGCTCGGGAAAATATTCCCAGGTTTGGGCTCGCGTTTCGCCCTTGTTTTCTCGGCCGCGTAGTCGCCAATTTCGGAAACTCGGCCACTTTGCAAATACTCGCTCTCCCGTTTGCGACGCTGCGGCGAACCCGGAAAGACATCGCGGCCGTTTGCCAGTCGATGGGTCCCGACGGGTATATCCAAGTGCGTCCTATTGACACAAGTCACGTGGCATCGACGTTCATGGGAAACCCGAATCGAAAGCCGGAATTGACGGATTAGTTCGGCGAAATGCCCATCTCTTCATCTGACGACGAAAAGAAATTCTCGTTTTTCTATTTGAGAAATTCGAATATTACTTGTTAAGAACGATGAAGTCCATTTACATAGCTGTGTATAGAATATTCCAATACCTGACCTAAATTTTGATTCCAATTTGTGGTCGTACGTAATTGCAGAGAACATATACAATTAATATATATGTATTATATATAATATATATTATATATGTGCACATTACACACGCGCGCGCACGCACGCACGCACATAATATCAGAGAAGCATAAACCCACACAAAAAAGTATATATTATATTATACTATATATATATATACATATATTTATACACACATATATATACATATGTATATGTATATGTACACGGAGAGAATTTTTTTTCAGAGTTTACAGAGTTATGATAGTCGTGGGACAACAATGTATTTTCAAAATTTTTAATGTAAATCTCTTTCATTGATTAATAAAACTACAATAAAGTATAAAATAAGTTTGATTAATTTTACTGAAGTGCATGGTAAAAATCTTTAAAATATTATATTGTACCATATTTTCGGGGTAAATTTTAAAACAAAATTCTTTCCGTATATAATATTGGACGTAAATAGATTGGTAGAAAGAGGGAGAGAGAGAGAGAGAAAGAGAGAGAGAGAAATTTTAAAAAATCAATCATTATATGAAATTCAAAATTTTATTTTTAACCTTTATTTTAGAGAAAATTCTGCGCTTTTTCTCTCTCTTTCTCTCTTTCTTTCTAACTTAATATATGTGTGAATGTTTGTCAAGAAAAAGTGATGAATAGGAAAGTCGATCTTTGATGTTTTCAAAGCGACATCCAAATATGGGAAAGTAGTATACAAATATTATTCTTTGTCGAAATCACACCAGGCCACGCTTTCGATTCATATCCGGTCTGCATATGCGTTACGCAAACTACAATTGAACGTAGACGATTTTTCCTGGAACAGACCTGTTTGTTGAAAAAAAAACATAGATTTGTGACGCGAATTTGTTTCCGTAAAAAAAATATGTACTATTTCGCTTGCCAAATACAATGTTGTCGACGAAAAACATTTGCATATTTCACGTGAGAACGTAAAACATCGGTAGTTTATATTGGAAATAATAGCTAGGATGTCCAATATCCGACGAAAAAAAAAACCATTTTGGAAACAGATTCTTCAACGAATATATTTTCTATTGTGCGTAGACACATATAGACAACATTTTCAAGAGCGAATACTTTATACTTTAATTAGAGAGAATTTTGTAATTATACCTAAAGATATAAGCATTTTTAGACTGGAAAAAGTTTCTATAATATGTAGAAATTTCTATATGAAAAATATTAAGCATCGAATATAAATAGCACAATTCTGCTTTCTGATTCTTTCTGAATAATTTCTCACAATTAAACGTAAAATATATTTACCTAATTATATTACATTACAAATATCGCTGAACAGATCGTAAAATACTACTACCTCTTACTCCAATAGTGTTCTCTTTAAGAATTTCTTTAAGTTTTTCATATATTCTCATTTCTTATGTGCGAAAATCAAATATCCCCACGTTGCCTTCCCCTCTCCCCTCCCCCCCCCTCTCTCTCTCTCCGCCTTAGGCAAGAAACTTTATTCATACATCGGAGCTGTGAATAGCGGCGATGTTTGCTGTACCAGATATTAACTGTATCTATGCAGTGTGCCCACTGGGTTCAGGATATTATGATCGTTCTTGGGGCATAATTAGTAATCCCTGGCACGTGACAGCCACGTGACTGCGGCTCACATGCGACGTACACCTTGGCCCAGAGGGACCCATATAAACGATCGCAGTAACGGAGAGGCAGTAACGGGGGATCCGAGATAGTCAGACGCTTGCACGTGCGTCAAAAAGCTCTTCTGAGTATCATCGGTTTTATTGATTCATGCGTTCCATCACACTTGTGCATTTTTAATTTATGTTTAAACTTTAAATGTATTTTGCGTAAATCTTGAATAGATATCTGAAGTTTGTTAAACTTTGACCCATTTTTATTTTGTAACGAATGATAAGGAAATACATGAGTGCTTTACAATTTGTTGTGAAGTATTTATACATTATTTTATACTTACATTACATAAGTATTTACAATAAACACTACACAGATTTTAATTTGATATTACATCAAGGAAATACATTCTAAATTTCTGAAAGTAATTAATCAATCAAACAACCTACTTCACATAGCCATTTTTAGTAAAAGAGATTTATTCACAAAAAAACTTTGTGAGGATAATGATTAAATTATTATAGCAAAAATTTTCTAAAACATGTCATTTTCTATGGATACAGGAATATTGCAATTAATAATACCCAAGACTTGTCAGACAAATTATATAGGTGATAAGAAAAATTTATTCATCAACTTCATTTCTTAAAAAAAGTCATTGTAAATAATATACTGTATATATAATATAATGTATAATGCTTTTGGTGCAAACCATTTTACACAATTTAACAAATTAATATTATATCAGCAATCTACAATAAAAGAAAGAGATTTTTTTCGTCATGTACTGATTGAGTTATAAGCATTTTAACAATCAATCTCGTATAACAACCCCGGTTTCCCTTACCTCTAAAACCAGATCAACAGGCTCGATAAACACAATCCGCAATACACGTCCGGCTGCCTTCATAACAAATTCAACTCGATATTTATTTCATGCGGAACATGAAATGCTTTTGCCAGTGATCCCGATGCTATGTGGGAGAATTTTATTGCCATAATGTGTACGAAATTTATCCCATACAAATATCAAACTGTCCTGGAGAAATTCTTCAATTGGGGACCTCACTTTATGACTAATGTCCTTATTTATTCCAAAAATAATATGTTAGAAATTTAATTTCATTCCTTTTTTTAATTTTAATTATGCAAAAAAATACTTATATTTTTGTGTTCTCTTAATTTTTATTATAAAATAATTTTTCGATGTCAACAATACACACAGAACACATAACAATATTCGAAAAAATTCTGAATAAGATTTATAAATGATCCCAAGAACACGAAATTTTTTTTATAACTCTTTATTTACTTCCAATAAATACTTTTACATACATCAATGATCCGTAAAATTTATTTTAAACATTGCGATGTGTCTGTGTATGCAATTGCTATTGCAAACCTGCGGTAGACAACGCTTCGAACACCACGTAGATTCATGACGCGCGAATGTTCCCACCGCACCGAGTCATTTTCACTAAACCAGGGTGCAAGCCACATTTATAACCGCCAGTAAATGGTCATTAATTATTTATGTGCGGCAAGGTATAACGACTTCAGCGCGTGTCGAAGCCTTTAGCGCTCTTTCACTGGCATTACAGCGAAAGCCGCCGGGGCGTCACCTTTACGTCCTCCATTCCCGCCCTAGAAGGATGTGGACGGCTTTATTATCGATACATCAAGCTGGTTAACTATCTCGACGTACACGACTATTAACATAACTGATATCAATCTAATTAATGTTATTAATTTCATCATTTAAAATTCACATTTCACGCAAAACGAAACTGTCTTAAAAAGATATAGTGATACTTAGAAATTATCGGGAAAACAATAAAAAGCAATTATTATCATTTCGCCATATGCTATCATTTTTTGTTTAATTCTTCACGTTTATGTTATAAACTTAATAAATACAGCATAAATTTCATATTATAACATTTTCTGTCATAATTATTTATAATGTTTTGCAATAAATGCATCGTTTATTCAGTCAGGCGAATATTTGAGGGAAGCTGATAGCTAAACGAAAAATAACTGTTCAGTTTCTCCGCGTACGTGTGATTTTACGTGAAAATATAATGACACTTCGGGAGTTTCTATTGACAACCTATATCGTGTAGCGTGCTATCAGAGCGTTTTGGTTTAATTAACATCGCCGCGCTCACATATCTTACCTTCAGATAGATACTGAAAATGATAACGATGTATGGACAGCCTTCTATTCTCAGGAGATGAAAAATATTGCCGATTATGCGTTATCGTTTTCAAACATTGACATATGTTGGAGTTTCTTGCGTGAACTAATAAATGCGCTTTAAAACAATTGTCTTTATTTCATTTAAAATCATTTCTTCTTTGAGCCGATGATTAAAAGATACTTTATAATTTATTTAGAAAGAATACAGAATAAAATATAAGAGTATATAAAAGTATTTAATATAAATGAAAAATCTATAAATTAATAAGAAAAATTAAGCAATAGCAAAATAAAATAAATCTTTTACTTATTTCTTTTTATAATATTATAACTTTAAAAAAAGAAAAAGATTAAAAAATTACATATAGAATTACTAAATTTAAGATACTAGAGAGTGTTCTTTAAAAAGAGATCTTTAAAAAGTTACAAAAGATTTTTAAATTAAATAATTACTAACAATAAGAGAAAGTCTTCTTTTACAAATATAACGGTGGACGATTAATATTCAATCATTTTTTTAAATCTCTCATTACATTATTAAATAAAGTTCTGTAAAAAAGGCAAGAAAGGTTTTAAAAATCATTCTAACTTAATTGACATTTTTTTCTATAGTAATAGATTTTCCAAAAATAGCAGTTCTTGAATGACGCGCGTCCTATTAGATGTCCACCAATTTTTGGGAAACGAAGATCCGCCAGCAAGATGGCAGCTTTTGTCTACGCTTTGGATCGCTGCGGATAAAGGGGCTCTAGCTTGGTACAAGGGATCAACATGAGCTTAACGGCAGGCGCCAATATATACCTATCTACCCCCCACATACCAACCAAGCCGTCAAGCTGTGGTATTAAACGGGGCATACGTGAGGTCCACGGTGGTTGATCACGTGTATGCCTTCAGCTTTTCTTTTGTGCACATAGATTCTTAGGGATTCTAAGAAAGCGCGCGATATTCGTCCGCTACATTCGTCTTTAATAACGATATTATTAAAAAGATAGCTACGAGGTAAATTTTAATCGATCTTCTTTGAAGGAGTGCAATTTTACTGAAAAAGCTATTGTTTATACTTACTGAAAAAACATATTTTTTATATACAAAAATTTCCTACAAATTTGAAGAGAATGTATAAAATTTATTAATTATATTTGAAGAACTTTTATTTGATTTTTCTAAAATGGTTTATTCGAGAGAATTACAATAATGAAAGAATTACATTCACATTTTTCCATCGATGTAGCATCAAGATCAAAGTATCGAATTTAATATCATCTGTATCGTCGAATACATTTAGTGAACTTTCTGATTCCGATTAATTACAATCGCCCAACGTCGCCAGTGTCCGTTTCGAAAATGCGCCTTTCTCAATTTCGAGAAGCAAGGCTTGCTTAAAAAGCTGTTAACGCTTGCGGGATAAACGAGAGTATTTTGGTCCTTTCAAGCCCGATGTCAGCCGATGTGTAAGAGGATCAACGTCTGAGCTTTTATCCCTTCGAGTATCCTACAAAGTTTAATTAAAAACCAGAGAAGGAAAGCGTATAAAATATACGTCTGCCATCTTCGTTTGTCACGAAGTGTTTCATAACGCGGAAACGGACATGGAATAACCGCACACGTGTATAGTTTTTGATAATATTTTCGTTAGAACGTAGATTCCCGTATGCTAACGAAATCGATAAGAAATATCAGTTTGCTGAATTGAAGCCATTCTTGATTCAATGACAAGAATAATATATTATTTATTATTTACTGATAACGTTTGCATTAAAATTTAACAGCTTTCGAAGCGTTAAAGAAATTTCACAAACAATTTCAATATATTAAAAATCAATACGTATTACATAACAATACAGTTTACAGCTTCATTAAAGTTTACAACAATTAAATTATCATATACATGATGTCAGCTAGATATCAGACATAAGAAAGTTACTATCTTCAGATTTATTTTTTGAAAGAGAATCTCGTATCTTCTGATTTCTTAAACGATATATATGTTTAATTTAATTTATCGCTTCATGAAACACGCCGCTCATTTTCGTGGAAATAAATTCAGTCGCGAAGCATCAAAAAAAAGATTATAGAAAAATTGCAGGAGAGACACGCGAATATTTCCGTGAATCTCTTTCGGTCCTTGGGCTCTAGGCTGTGCTGTAGCATTGTATAAAGCGCAAGCCTCGTCCTGTAGTAGGAGTCTCCCTGCTCCTCCTCACCGCACTATTGACGGGAGTTTTAATAAAAGTACCCCCACCACAGGAAAGCGCGCTAAACGTCGCAGTAGAAGGACTCGGTGAGCGCGCGGAGCCAAGAAGATATTGGGTAAAGCAAAGATCGTAAGGACACTTAGAGACATCGGGACCCGGCAGAAATTTCGGTCGGGAAAAATTCAGTCGAGCCCGAGCGTTGACGCAAAAATAATTACGATCTTCATAGACGATAATTGCGATAAACGACATTCGACTGGATGAATATTTCATCGGGCGTTTTAAAAGAATTTCGAAAAGATTGCCAAATTGAAAGTCATTGATAATGACGCGCCAAATAACGTAAATTTGAATTATATTTTCTACGTGATTAATTTATAATAAAAGAAAGAATAAATAAATAAACAAAGGAAATAAAAACAAATAAAAATTGAGTAGACTTTTGATACTTTATGAACTCAATATTCATAAACTATAAAGAAAAGAGAGAAGGAGAGTTCTTTCTTTATTAAATAAATATAAAACGTTTTAATTAAATAATAGTTATAATTTCCTCAGATAAAGACAATTCCAAATTTGTCAAAAAATCTATAAAATAAAATATTTTTGTTTCAGAATATTATACTCAAGCAAACAATATTATATGAATGTTTATGAAATAAACATGCAAGATTTAGATAATATTTTAATATAAAAATTAAATCTACCTGTGCCTTTTTTTCTCCTTCTATTGCTCTGCATTTTAATACCTATTATATTTAATACATTATACAATGCCAATAATTAATATTTATTTTTACATATTACTAAAAGGAATGTTCTAAATTATAAGATAGTATATGGCGTTATATTCAATATATAATGTAAAATGTAAAACATTATGCAGCTACATAATAAATGACTATTTTATTATTTAGTTATATCAATATACTAGCAAAAATAAATACATGAGTGAATTCAATTCGATCGGTGCTAATTAATAAACGTAGAGAAATACACATATATTGAATCGCGACTCCGGCATGTATCTACAAAATATAAATCCTCGACAGTTTGCTTGTTTCGACAATTTAAAAAAAGCTCTCTCTTGGTCAATTGATCGACCAATTGCCACTTACGGATATAAATACACACATAACAAGCGGGCGTTTTCACGTGCGGACGCATACGATTGCTTGACGATTTGAAAACGCAAATAGGAGTAACAGTGGGATTAAAACAGTTTGTGGTCAAACACAGAGAGGCTTCCTACATGAATAGTAATAGTAGATCATTCGTGCGAAGAGCGCACCATACGTATTGTATAGAATCCGTGAGAGTAGGATTTATTTCTATAGACTCGACGATGCGTTATAACGACCGGTGTGTGCTGTCTCTCCTCGAAAGGAAAGGGTGATGTCTCTAATGTCTACGATGTGCTAGCCGCACATATATAAATCACATTCCAATAACAATACGTTCAGTCACACGAATGCTTTCAGCACTCAGCAGATTTCTCGATATATCTATTAAGATAGACACAAAAAAAACCGAAGCACCTGACGAAGTGTTGTCCTTAAATGAAAGAACAAAATTCTGAAGCAATACAAAAATCTGTCATCATCTAGTATTCCACTATCTTTTCTTGTAGATCAAGAAATTCAACATGCAAGAATTTATTTGTATGAATATCGTATTAAACGATATTAAAAAATGTTGAAAATATAAAAATATTGAAAGCTATTAATTATTCCAAAAATGTAAAATATTTTACTTGTTGGAAAAATATTACGTCATCGTTATATTTTGTATATTTCAAGTATGTATATTTTTATAAAATTATAAAGTAGTGTGAGTTTATATCTGTGTTATAAAATTAAAATAACATCCATTGTAAAATTGTATTAAAATAACATCAACGAACAATTAGATAAAAGTAACAATTTATATATTAAATATTGGCTAGTATAACAATTTACATAATATTAAATATTATATTTGAAAGTGTAACTACATATGTAATTACATACTATTTTTATATCATCCCTCTTAACTGCATGTACATCCGACGCATTCGATTAGCACGCATCGATGCTTGTTTCAACATTAATCTTGCCTCGGTCGAAGATGCATGACGGAAACACATGGACACGTGCATTCGGACGTACGATTTGACGAACCAGGCCAGTACAGCAGTTCAGCTAATCGATAGTAATGTCAATATTAAAACTGTAATAGCGCGTTAGTACTGCCGAGGGTAATCGCCGTGACTTGTCAGCTGTGTCCACACAGTGCTTTACAGATTCCTAATGTCCTATTCGAAGAGCTACGGGCAATTGATTTATTGACCTACCGAGATATTACTGCATGACTTATCGTGTCCGCAATTTCGTCGCGGAGCATTAACTTGCGGCAGTGTTCCCGACATCCGCTTTTACGCGGCATTAAGGAAAGGGAGCATAATAGAGTTCTCAGGTATATAATCGACATGTAATTACATTTCAATCAATACATCTCTTTACTGTCTTTGTCTAATACCGTCTTTGTGTCTCTTTTTTATTAAAATAATTTTAATTTATAAAAGTACACACAGACGTAACGTAAAGCAACATTAAAACCAGCGAGATAAAAAATTGAGATTGTTTATATACTTTTTTGTTACTATATATATTTTGTAATTTGATTTTTTCTATATTAATTCAATTATTATGTATATATATATCAATTTGACTCTATGAAAAGAATAAAATAGTAACAGTGGATTCTTGTGGTATGTTTTAAAAAATAAAAAATATAAGTTCAGTGAAATGAAAAACAGAAAGCATTTTTTAACTTCAATTGTTAGCTTCTATTATATTAGGTTCTCCTTATTTTTATCAACGAGAAAATTAATTTGTGGAACGTTCTATTACGTATATTGCTCTCCAGTTTATACATAATTAAGCCTTAAATGAGAATTAGATTCAATATCGTTATCCAATTTAAATAAGAGCCTCCGATTGCATTTGCAAACATAGCGTGAATAGTGATACGTTATTACAACCCTGTAATGAAACACTTTCGATCCGAAAATATATCCTCTATCGATCGCATGCATATGCATGCACGACGCGATCGTTGCGAGCGGACGGTTGAGCACCCTTATCAAATATTCCTAGAGCGCATGTCAGCTGATCGGGGGTGGAATATCAAAGGCGCCGAGGGGCGGGGCTGCGAGGACTCGCATGGCTTCGCTGTCGCGAGGAGCCTCTTTTACCGTTCTTCGCGAACAATAACCTTTAACCTTATCTTACTTAAACGCCAACTTGGCTCGAACTTCCGAATATAGATAAAGTTCATTCAATGTTAATGTTTCGCGTAAATTAAGTGTCCTTTATCAGGGATAACATTTATTCATGGCCTCGTCCTCGCCTACAATTCGTTCTACATTTCCACCTAGTGATCTTCATCAATTTTTTTCTCCGTCTAAGCGAATAGGTATCTCATTGTCGTGATATTATTTTATTGGTTTAAATATTTTGTTCTTACACATTTTGTTGTTATATATTTTGGGTAAGTGTGAATTGCTGTTGTCTTTGGAGTCTCGTTTTATTTTAAAAAATTAGCATTATAAATAAGAATAGTACATGCAAATGTTAATAATGTTAGAAATGTTTACGTCATATATTTCTAGTAATATTAATATCGCTCAAATTTATATACAATAACTCGTAAGTTCTTACTTAGTAAGCAATTTCCTTTCAAATTTGTTCTTAAACAGAGAAATAATTTATTATTCATAAAAACATATAATCATTTGCACAAGCTGGCATTTTAATTGTTAATAAAGTAAGGTACATTGTAGTAAATTAAAATACAAAATAGATTTCTTATAATTTATGATTATAAAAAAGATCTTCACATGTTCAAAAATTTGTTAAAATGTTCAATAAAAGTATGACATATTTTACTTACAATAAGAAACTTTATTTAATTTTGACTTAACTTTACTTAATATATCATAATTTTGATAACATTAATATTGCTTGATTTAGATTTCTTAATTCTTTTTACACTAATAAAAATATATTATTACAGCTATTTATATATTATACAATTTGCATTCTACTTACTCCGATTTTAGTAATCTTAAGAAACCAAACATTAAAAATTCAAAATTATTGACAACATAATGATATGTAAGAGAGCAAAGTATTTAGATAATATGTTTAATATATCTCGCAATGGTTTTTTTATAAAACTCTCTTCCGAATAAAAAGCTTTCGTGAAGAATAGCAATATTTTATATTCTCTTGAAAATAAATCCCTTGTAGCGTATAATTTGTTCTGGCAAAGTATCCGTCGCAAAGTGTCTTTCAGTCTACAAATCCACCTGTTAATTACTATTATTAATATAATGACTTACACAGAGCCTACCTCTTGCTCACAATTTATACTTTCAAATGGACGTTCATAACTTTAATTATTGATGACCCCATCAAATACTCCTTTTATTCGTCGAATAGTATTCCATTTTCTACTAATTAATTTTCACCTCGGAACAAGCTATTTTTGCATGACACGTCACCATCGTGATGTTTGTTTTTGTCTGATGCTTTTGAAATTGCAGTCTGCTCCTTTTTCTACGGTGCATTGCATCACAATGCAGCGATATCGCCACAGGTTTCCGCCCTGCTTCTATACAGGAGGAACAAAACGATGGACAGGGATGAGAAGAAGGGAGGTCGAAATGCGGACCCTATGCTGGCATAATGCGATTATGCATAAAGAGTGAAAGAGAGATGGAGAGAATAGGGAGAATTAAATATGACTTAAAAAGGCATTAGACTAATTTTCACGCGTTTGAACTTAACTGTTGCTCGAAACTTTTCAATTTGTACAAATATTACTCATATCTAAAAGTCAGCTTTCTCTGATGCTCAGGTACGTAAAATCTTAAAGATCCGGACGATTTTTCTTAATAAAGTTTAAATTCTTGCTAATTTTTAGCGAAGCATATCAATTCGAACTGTCATACTTTATTAAACATCTTTTTCTTTTCGTTTATATTATTTATGAGTTTTATTATATAAATTTAGTTTGACATTATTTTAATTCCTCTATTTATCAAATCTCAATTATTCTTATATACATTAGTATTATCGCATTCTTAATCATCTAATTGTATAGTAAAGATTTTAAGACGTTAAAACAACAATTGTTGTAAGAGAAAAATATAAACGAGAAAACCAAGATACTTCTTCAATTCACGAATTTTCCTCAAATTCATAAATTTACGTTAACATTTCAATTATCACAGCAAGAAAGATTAGTTTAACATGGTCATATTTTTTACTTTTGATAACCCTACTTATTTGTAAGCCCTCACTTTCGTTTGATAGACACTTTTAATAACAAAGTGCAATGCACTAATGCATTAACATTATTTTTCTTCAGTTTAAACAAGATTACATCTTTGCAAAGTAGAAGTAATATCAATTAACGATACCTTGTCTTTTTGCACGCAACTACAAATGCACAGAAAGCTACATAATAAATTAACAATCATGACATAGAGGTATAGATGCAATATAAAAGAGATAGTATTAATTAGAAGCTGTGATAAACGCGAATATATAATCTTAAGAATTACTTTTCTTAATTTTATTCCGTAATTTCCGTTTGAAGATACTTGCATAGAGCTTAGTGCGCAATAATAATCGATATGATAATAATAATGAGAATAAAGACATCCGCTTTAAAGCGTCCTGTAGCCACGTTGGGGACGCGTCGAAGGTGGCATCAACGTCGACGCACGAAGGACGCGTGCAATACGCGTATCCGTCGGCTTTGCCGCGGATTGAATCCTGTAGCATCCTGTAATACGCTCTCTCGCCCTAACAAGATTGACCTCCCACGAACCGCGTCCGTGTATCGAGAGGGGTTTTTCGCCGGCGATTAATCCCCGCGGTGACTTTTCGTTTCTGCCGAGAGAGAAAGAGAGACAGAAAGAAAAGGAAAAAGAGAGAGAGAGAGAAGTCGGAGAGACGAGGGGTCCAGCTGTCGACGGGGCACCGGCTGCGCGTACAATATCACCGCGGCTTTTGGGGGATCCAAGATGACGGCTCTTCCGTCTCGCACGTTACGACGAGGGGTTACTGCCGTTACGACGGTGGCGGTGGCGTCAGCTTGCACGCAGAAGAAACGACTGACCCCATATCTCGCGGCCGTCGCCGAGGAGACGTCGCCGCCGCCGCTGCTAGCGGTGGCGAACAACCCGGGGAAAAAGTCGACCCTCGCGGATTTATTACGAGTAACGATTTGTTCGAAGATTCGGTGGCCGCGCGCAGTGGAGGAAGGAACCGGCGGCGACTCCCGCCGTCGGGTGAACAGCTTCTAATTAATATTATTCTTTGCCGCGCAGCTGTAATTTATATCACGGCTCTTTTTCGTTCTGCCCGCGTTTGTTAGAAAATAACAGTCATTCAGTTCCAGCAAACTTCCCGATTGTCATCTTGAATATGATTTTTTATATTTTATCTAGATTTTAATTCATATTTTAATGTCTTTATCTACATTGTGTGTGGTTATGTTAGATCTTTTTCTTGGCCATCTGTGACTTCTTTCATTCGAAGTGCTCGGATTACGTATCTTCGACACGAGACAAAAATTATGACAGAAAAAATATACTTCGATAACAATTTTTGAAAAATACCAAATATAGCAAAAACATTTTTTAAGTAGCCGTTTCTTTTCTTTTAATTGAACAGGTCAAGTAATCATTAAATGTATTGATATCGAAAGCACGTGATAATATATTACAACTACTTTCAGTATCAGATTAAAAAATTTGAAATCACCTTATAGTACAGAAATAATTAATCGGAGCGTCGCTGTGTGATCTCACATTATTTTATTTTAATTTACGAATCTCTCAGGCTAGATTTACATAAAATATGATTAATCGGTATAACGCTTGCGCATATAATACATCTGTAATACCGAGAAAAATATATTGCACGTATTTTCTACATCTTCAACATCTTTACATATACAAAGTGCGCGAACGCTGCTCGGTGCCGCTCGCAAGGTGTTAGAAGAAACACAAGTTGCGAGCAGAGATCCTCGCTTGATCTGTCTCGCAAATCGTGATTTATCGAAATGGCCGGAACGAATCCGACCTAATCCATCACCACTTTTCTCTCCCCCGTGGAGAAAAAAATCTTCTACACGGTCACTTCTACAGCCATCCCGTTGTTCGCGACACGTGTCGGCATTTCCGACATTTCCGCGATAAATGCACGAGACACACATAAAAAAATGCTTGAAGTCTGGAATCGGGTGACAAATAGTACGTGAATTCCAGGCGAAAATTGACCCGGTAAGTAAGGAGAGAAAAAAGTTAGTACAAGCGAAGATGCTTGATAGAAATGTACCACTAAAATTCGCATTGAAACCAAATCTGTGCTTCGGTAGAGACGAAACATCCGATTAGAAGATAACAATTTTGTCTCACTTACAAGTCGCCAAATCGAAACAGATGGAAAGATAAGCTTGAGATAGAAGGATGTAGTGTACGATAAAATCAATGTTTTTCGCTGACAATCATCTTCAATTTATGAAATAATTATATCTTATTAAAACCGTTAAATCGTGAAAAAAATAATCGCAGAAGTCTTTATTTTTCCATAAAAATATGTAGATACACCTTTCAATTAAATACAATATGCTTGTAATTTCTTACGAGTATAAATAATAGTAGTGCTACTACTTGTTCTATGTGGCCACAATTTTGATTTTAGAAAACTTTTTCTTACGTTCGTTGAATATAAAATCTGGAATATATATATTCCCTTATTTCAAAAGAGACGCAACTCGAAAAACATGATTTTTAAATTATTACTCTGAATGATTTAGACAAACTTTGCCATTACTCTATATGGAACATTAAAAGCAAACTAATTTAACTTCATAAAATATCATCAAAATGTCACAACTCAAAATGCCTTAGAAAAAAGAATGATTTTTTTAAGGATTGTGAAATGAAAATAACATTTTATCAAGAATATATTCTACTTTTGTTGATATTTTTTGATTAGTCAATACTTTTTGGCAAGTTGAAAAATAATTTATCCTCTTTTTTGTGAAACTTAATTTTTTTAATTAGGTATATTATTTTTAAAATAAGAAAGTGATATATATGCAAACAATAACGATCTCGCTTGTACTATTCTTTTTTTTAATCCTAAAATTCGCATGTTGAGAGAATAGACTCGTGTGTTCCGCGTTCGATTGCACGCGGAACGAACGACAACAAATTTACACGGACGCATTAAAACGGCGGGGTATCGTTACAGGTGGCGATAGGGGTGGCCCTGTGAATGGTAGGAAGTGATTTATAAAAGTACACCGAATTTCGATCGTTGCACGTGTGCTAAAGCTCTCGTTTTAGCGGCCACTGCGTCAGTTTCCAGCCGGTTCTACCTTTCGTATTTTTTTTTTGCAATTTTATCTCGCAATTCATGGTCTCCAAAATTAGTGTCTGCGTGTCGCCGTCGAGAGAAATTATTATCTCGATGCATTCGTACACACAAGGGGAACAGAGAGAAGGAGAAACAGAGACAGACATAGTGCGAGAAGGTTCTATTTTGAGATCATGCGGTGTAGCGTGATTGGACGAAAGATAGAAAATATCTGGAAAAATAATTAACGTCAAATACGTTCACATTAAAAATCATGCGAACAATACGCGTGAAGCTAGAATGTATACTTGCAAAATTTACACAATATATTATGTTTTCACATACATACGGAAATATTAAAAAAAATAATTAATTCAGCAAAGCATCGATTCATATAAATTATCTGACTTTGTTCTCGAATCACAATCGTTTTTGTTTTTCAATAAAATTGTTTTTGTATTTGTCTTTAAATAAGTTCAGAAAAATCGGTAATAACACATTTAGACTATACGAAGTCATTTTGGAAAACAATTTTGACAAAACAAAATAAATAAATACGTACGATACAGAACGTACATTTGTAAGTAAATTCAAATGAGATAAAAATATTCATGTAAAATTATATTATGAGTTTACCTCTGAAATTATGTTTGCATATTATGGCAAACATCCTGTATAAAAAATTTATCAATTTATATAATGCTATCAGTTTGGATAGATTGCGATTTTTACTTAATGCACACAATAGTTAAACATTTATATATACGAAATTAACTAAATTACCTTAAGAATATATATTTCGTATTTTAACATTACCAAAAATATAAACATTTTATGGAGTGTTCTATTATTACGTATGAGTATCTATATAAAATTTCAATATAATTGTTCTATTGATTTAAAAGTTATTTAATTTTTCTATTTGTTTTGATTTTTTTATAAAATCGTGTTTTGTAATACTTATTTGCAGAAAAGATGAAGAAATAACATTACAAATGAAATCAAATTTTTTTTATATATATTAATAAAACTTTAATAAAAATATTTGAACAAAAGTTCATTTGGAGATCTACTCTAATTATAAAAGTTATTTACCTAAAACTGCAGCAAAATTTAAGTATTTTGTATCAGTTACTTTCATCATATTACCTAAATTGATAGCTTTTTTTACCAGAGGATATTTAAAACCTTAACATGCGCTGGAATATAATAATAATAATAGTAAAATACTGCGCTTTGCAATTTAATTAGTTACATATTTTCTAAAATAACAAATAATCTTGCATCCAATCTCGATACATCATTTTTATCATGAATTTTATAAAATTGTGTGAAAAAATAATATATTAATTTTTCCATTTCTACGTTAAAGTAAACTTTCTTTTTTATAGTATTTTATTATAGTATTTACTAATTTCTCAAAGTAGAGCTTTTGCTCTTGATAAAAGCAAAACGTTCCTTGATGAGATAAACATACTTAACAAAAATGTGACTACAAAAATTACTGAAAGACTAACAGAGTATGGGAAAACTAACTCATGATGCACACAATTATAAATATTTGTCTCATCAAATTGCGAGATTGCAATGACTTCGCCTACTTTTAACAATTATATATGTAGATGCTGTAAATGTATTACGAAAATATATCAAGTCATGAAATCTTGATAAACGATATCAATCTGATGACTCACATTTATCGTACAAGAGAAAAATAATTGTAAACGCCAACGACGGACTCTGCCAGTCACATTGAATCTTCACACATTTAAAGCGCGTGCTTTAACACGTAATTCAATAATTAACGATTACTTATGAAACAAAATACATAATTAAATCGGGAGGGGGAGATTTAAACGGAACTAGTTTTTGGTAAAGGTTTTAGTTTGGAAATTAGCTCGCGCCGCTGGTCATGGTACTCCTGAAAGCACGGCACGATGCACAAATTGATCTGGCATTCGGGACAATGGTACTTGGTCTTCCTACGGAGTATTCTGCCGTGGGCGTCTATCGTGTTCCAGCAGTGATTGCAGCCTAAGGCTGGACCCTGGCGCAATACCGGACAGTGACCTAATCGTTCCCTCGAAGGAGGCTCTCTGCTACTGCTCGTCTATGTAAGCAGATATTTATCTTATCAAAGAAACTATATAATGATCTGCTTCATCTACTACGTAAGCAGATTATTATATAGTTCCTTTGATAAGCCTTGTAGCAATTTTAAAGTAATATTTTAAAATAATAAATTGCCTAAAGAAAAATAAGAAATTAATTTTGCGTCAATACACTACAATCTGCTATAAAACAAGATTAATTCAATTTTTCAAATATTAATGGCTTAATATTGACAAAGTATATAAATTAATTATATTCAAATTGGGACGTTTTAAATTTTTACGTCTAATGTCTATATATACTAAAAATTTAATACATTAGTAGCTAAAATCCATCTTTGTTATAGTTTAATTGATGTCTGAATGCATAAATTAACAATTTCGGTGATTTTTTTCACGCAAATGTTTGCCATTGATCTCGATTTAACTCGTCCAACATTTACCTGTGGCGATGAGGAAGTTCGTCGCAACTCTGTCGTCTTCACCCTCAATCCACCGGAAGTGCTGCTACTGCTGCTGGTCCCTAACTCAGAGGCGATAGATGGTGTCGCCGAAATCGTAGTTTCCTCGAAGTCTTCCTCCGTTTTAAGAAGGGGCGCCGGCTCAATCACTATCGAAGGGCTCGTGGTTCTGCCAGGTAGCTCCGGATGTGAATGCTGCCGATGTATCAAGTATGTCCCGGACGTACTCGGTTGCTGGCTGGACAACAATGGATGTGAGTGCTGTTTCGTTAGATAGGACTGCTGGGGAACCGTCAGTAAGTTGGACGGCGTCGTCACCGTCAGCAGATTCGGTTGGCTGACCAACATGGTGTGCGGCGGTGGCGATATACGGGACTCCTCGAAACTCCTTGACGTTTGGGGAAGATTCAGTGTCGGCGTGGCTAGATGAACGGAGGTCGAGACAATGTGCGGTGAAAAGGAGCCCATCTCGCCATCCGGTGACAAGTGACTCGGCTCCTTCTTCACTCGTGGCTGTCTGATTAGCAATCGAGTCCTTTTCGTTACTTGCGTCTGCTTGCAATGAAGAACTACAATAATAAATAAATAAACTTTAGTCGTAGCGAGAAAAATCAATACATTACCGTTTAGATGTAAAGTGATGTTAATTTTTATTCTACAATAAAGATTGATATCTTATGTCGAAGATTAATTACTTAGTTAATTAGTTAAGAACTCCTTATTCGCGGATTAGTCAGCTGGTATATATTAATATAAAAAAATTAATAATTGTGTCAAACACAATTGTTCAATAATTGTAAATAAATGTTATATAATATAATATTACAAGAATAATCATAAAATTAGATTGTGCTTTATCATCTTTTTCTCTCTCACACATACACACGCAGGTACGCACACACACATACATGCACACATGCATTTCTTCTTCAAATAATTATTTTCGCAAAAAATGAATGGATTAATAACAGCTATGATAATGAATTGTAATGATATAGAGAAAAAAAAGGTCGTAAAACATTGAAGAAAAGTAAGTAAGACTTCCATTCTGTTGCAAATTGTTAGAATAATTTTTATTCTTTCTGAATTATTTTTCAATCGTTTATATGAGGGATATAAATGCTTCTTAACAGTGCAATTAACAGCTAATTTTACTATATATTAAGAACTAATTTCTATTTAAGTCAAATCACTCAAATGTGTATTTTTCGATCTTCGCGCAAAGCAGTTTTGTCTTCACTCCGCAGTAACCAAAAGTTTGTGATTTACAGAAACAAATTAAGGATATGAGATACAATCGTAAAATATCTTTTGAATTATGTTAAGCGCCTTCGTATTCTTTTGTGCTCAATACATGCATTACTTTACTGATTCAATTCAGCTATTAAATATAACAAATAGTATAACAAATAAAAAAAATTTGTTCCTGCTAAATTAGGAACATTAATCTTCATAAAATTTGTATATATATGTGTACGGCCTATATTTATTGTACAATTAATATTAAAAAACCATATTTGTTTTTGTATCAAGTATCTATTATATTTTACATATCGTGATAGAATTATACTAATCATTATTACGATTAAACATAACAGAATAACAAATGTCAGAGAAATAATGTACATTTATATACGAGTGCGCCTTTTCTAAAGCTAATCATATCTCACATTAAATTTACATTTTGCTTCAAAATGATAGATCTATTTTCACAGAGTTTGATTTGATCTGAGATATTTAATACATCGAGTATATAATTGCATTTGTTCATCATTGCATTTGCATTATTATTCAGCATTACGTTTCTATCAACGTAATTTTCCGTTTTTATTAACAAAAAAGCAGATAAATAAATGTACCTGGAAAAAATAATGTATTAAAATAATATTCTATTATAGTACATAACAAATATCTAAATTTCTTGTATGCAATATAAAAAGCACAAAAAATTAAACAAACTTCCAGGTATAGAAGAAAATATATAGAAAATTTATGTGTCTCATATATTTATCAACATAGTAACAATTAATATATATTATAATACTAATTGTAATACATGTATTGATAAATTATCTCCGTGTGTGGATCATAATCTTATACTGTGATCGTGTCTTCAATGAGCTGTATCAACACATACGTGCAAATACAGATAACGCAATTCTTTATCATATGCTTCGTAATTTATTATTTACAAATAGACTATAATAATCAGTCGATAATAATTAACAATAAAATCTTTATTATTCTGACGTTGGGTATTTTGGATAAAATGATTAGTAATAATATAAGTTTCTTTTATGATGTAGTAACGGCATTAAATGGCAACATCTGTCAACAATTTGCCATTTGTAACTTCATTAATAACACTAAAAGAAAACGAAGATCATCAGACTTTAATAGTATGAAAAGATAAAAAAGGCAAAACTTTACCATAAAAATAATAAACATAAAAAAATATATAATTTTTGAAAAAAAAAGGACAAGCTTAATCAATTAACATTGTTTCATCGACAGCAATAGAATTTAGAAAAACCGATTCAAATTGAGAAAAGGTGATAATTAATAAAAACCAACCGCAACTTTAAACTGAAATAGTCAAAAGTCAAATTATTAATTAAAAATACTGCATAACATATTGATAAAAAAAAAGATAATGTCAAAACTAATCCAAAATTTTTACTATTAATTATTGACTGACTCTCATACTTGTAACTCGTAATCGTAATAATAAATGGTTTCATTATTACTATTACCATTCGTTATTATCAATGACATTCTAATTATCGAAGCAATGAAATTGCGTCGTTTTAGATGATACTGAAATCTTCACTTTAATTACAGCGTCTAACATAACAAAAAATTAAAAACTACGGATAATAATCTGTTATAAATATCAGAAGTTGCTGACACGGCACGTCGTCGCTATAAATCTGCTCATTTATCACATTATAGACATTCAGCTCGGATATGAATCGCGTATCAATAGAGAAAAATTAAGAGAAAACACGAGAATAAAACAATTCATTTTACAAAAAGAAATTTAGTTCAAAGAACTTGGTATCAAAATAACGAATGTGTCCTGTTATTCACTGGTGAGTACTAACAGCGTAATATCATTATAATACAAGCACTAATATAAGTGTTCCATTTTCACAAGCGTACAGTCGATGTACTAAGACATAAAGGAAACGCAAAAAATATAAATTGTACATAATATTCAAATAAATTTGAATTTCAATAATAATAAATCTATAATTAAACATAAAAATATCGAAAAGAAACTGCATTTATTAATATTGCACGCGTTAGTGAAGAGTCAAGTATTTCCTACAGTATTTCATATTGTATGTTAGTCTGCGCATCGAGCAAATTATTTTTTCTTTTTTATATACATCATGATTCTTTTTTGATCATCTAAATTTCTGTCAATCAGATAACAGATAGAAAAAAATATTATAATAAAAATTATATTCAAATATAAAAATAAAATATTTTAAACACTGAAAGTGTTTAAAATTTGTATTTATAAAATATATATATCTATTCGCTGTTACTTTGCCATTTAATGCTGTAATTGCATTTTCCAGCGGCAGCAGCTCGTATAAGAAATGATAATAAAATTTATGACAAAATTATAATGTTATTTTCTCACTGTTGCATTACATCGCAACAATTTTGAAACGATTTTCATAGTATTGCCAGCGCTAGCAGTGAATTTCGGAATCAATATAGTATGGATATATAGGATAGATAAAAAATCAAGCAATGTTACTCTATATTACAGACGATTTTTAAAGAATTTGAATCCTATTTTTTAAGTAAGACTTTTACACGTTCTCATAAAATATTTTCATACAAAATAAAATTTAACCCTCTATAACCCATTCTTTGTTTGAAAAAATTATATAACGTGTAATTAACAAACATCTCAGATACAGGGATCGGCATTAATGATTTTTTCAGTAATATTTTTTACTTTAATTACTGATTACATGATTAATCAAGTAATCAGAATAAAATTTTTTTAATTACATGATTAATCAAGTAATCGGAATAAAAATTTTTTAATTACCTGATTAATCAAGTAATCGGAATAAAAATTTTTTAATTATCTGATTAATCAAGTAATCGGAGTAAAAAATTTTTATTATTTGATTAATCAAGTAATCGGAATAAAAATTTTTTAATTATCTGATTAATCAAGTAATCGGAATAAAAAATTTTTATTATTTGATTAATCAAGTATAAAATCGGGATAAAAATTTTTTAATTACCTGATTAATCAAGTAATCGGAATAAAAAATTTTTATTATTTGATAAATCGAACAATCAAAATAAAATGTTTCAATTACTTGATTAATTGATTAATTAAAATAAATATATCTCGTATTATCATACTTAAAATCGCAAGTAATAAAAAATTATTTTGTCATGATTACTTGATTAATAAATAGTTAATGTATTTATTCTTGGAACCACAAATTATTTGTCTATTTAATTTAATTACAAAAATAATTTATAACTTTGAAGTAATGGATATGCTGGGATATAACACTTACGTATAGCATATGTATGTATAGAATGATACAGTATAATAAAATACTTTTGTTAGCGAAATGACGGAAAAATAAGACTTGAAAATATATAGATATATGAATATGTAACCTCTCTGTATGAATATGTGAATTAAAAGGTCATTATAGAGAGTTAAAATCTAGTACTTTCTCAGTATTTCAACGTAAAGAAATTCGTCTCAGACAGAAAGTTTTATAATCTCTCCTTATAATCAATCCTTAATAAGCTTTCCGAAAAAATTAATGAATTCATCTTTTTAAAATCGTCTATAGAAAAAATATAAGCTATATCTGAGAGACAATTAAGAGATGCGATTGTCTCGCGACAAATGAACGTGACATGGGCAGAGAGCAATACTTAAAAATCTGAGTATAGCCAGGCGAAAAAGTGTCTAAAAATAAAAATGTTCGACTTTTCAATGCCTTGCACTGATATGGAGAATCACGGTAAATTCATTTGTATATAAGGAGTAGGAGAGGAAAGGAAAGGGCGATAGAGAAGAATAATTTTCAAGCTCGTCTATACAAACGACTTTCTGGGTAGGATACAGTTCACATGGTATTGTAATTAACGCCATGCAGATTGATCGGCATCGTAGAGCTCGGTAACGTATAGTCCGTATGCCTGTCAATATAACCACTGAGCATCGCGTGGGGACTGTGGCTTGTCAGCATAGTGTGCGTAGTATGTGTGTTATGTGTGCTATGTGGAGTTGTGGGCGGGCCCATAGGCGTTGGGCTCTGCGAGTTCATAGGTTGCGCCGGGGGTGCCGGCGGCGGCGAGGAATTGACCTCCTGCTTAACGCGGGATTTGAGGCTGGGCCGATTGTTCGGATAGCCGCGTTTCTTGTACTCAAGCCAGAGCGTTCGGTTATTCACGCCGAACATCCTGGCCGCTTTGCAAAATCCTATACCACCGTAACGCACGGCATCAAGCGCGCGTATAAAGTTCTCGTCTGCCTGCGGATTAGTCGAGCGCTTCCTCTTAATCGCAGTCTGCGGGCTGGCACAGGGGCTCTGGCAGTTGCTTGGGCACTGCGTCGATGGCGAGGGGCCACCCGACGACGCGTGCTGCAACGTCCCATGGGAGGAGTTCGGATAGTTCGTCAGGGCGCAACTGGAACCAGTCGTGCTGGTACCAGAGTACTGATCGCTGATGGTCGAAGATGCTGTTATTTCGGGCGTCGTAAATGCCGACGACGCTTGGATCGACAGATTCGTTTGACACGAGGACAGAGCGAAACGTGTCGGATGATATGTGTGCTCCATAATAGTCCATTGTAATCCTGTAGAACAGACCGATTCATCTTTGGTCAGAGCACAGGAATTATTAACCCGTTTTGCGTTTTCAGCAAAGATAAATGATAAAGTCGGAGAGAGAAAGAAAAAGAGAAAGAGTAATATGAAAGAGTAATATTATGAAACATTACAAAATAAATAATAAGCAAAGAAATGTTTTTAATTTCGATTTATATTTAAATTTGTTTTGACATAAGAGTTACGAGATTCGTTCAATTCGTTGATACAGTAATTAAATCTCACATAAAAATTTTATTTCATCTATATCACGTCAAAAACTTCAATTCTCAAAAGATGCAACTTTTACACAATTATATTGCACTATTAATAACGTAACTTGAACTATGAATAATAACGAATGTCATATATCGGCATATCTGTTCATATAAAACAAGGCATACATAAATTATGATCTAATCAAAAGAAAATAGTTTATTCTATGGTATGTAGAAAAACAATACTAAGCTAAATAAGCGAAAGATGATAGATATTAAAAATAAAATCTTGTGAAGAGACGATATATGAGCGCATAAAGTATGGAGTTGCGGCATGGCACAGATACATTTTTAAGCACATCATTGTTTATAATGAAATATGTGTACGGCATTTATTACATTTATAGGGCAGAATAAGGCACACATACATAACTTCGTTAATGTCAAAGGCCTGATATGCTATCCTTGCGGAAATATAACATACTATGTGCTATGTATCTGTGTACCATGATGATCTTTCTTTTATGAATGACAAACAATATTTTCTTTGCACATTCGCATTATTAGAATTTCAATTCCGGAAATTTCGCTCTATTTTCATGTCAAACGTCTGTTGATTCTCCTTGTGCAATACATTTAAACGCATCTGTGCCAGCATATAATGTGTGTAACTTTCGCTTATCGACATGCAGTTCAAATACCCACCACAGTCAGTATGCATAATTTAAATAACAATTGTCGGAGAGATTTGCTTAAAGGGAAGGTGTCATGCAATTTGCTAAAGTTACCGGAGCATTCTGCATGGATTTACAATGTACAGTCTACTAAGAGAGAAATTATATTATTAAATCTATAACGTAGCTAAACATTCACGCATGACACATTTCCCATTGAATTAAAAACTATATCTTCAAACTTTCGTATCATTACGCCTATACACACAGTCAATTAGATTATTAACGCTATACTCAATCAATCTATTAATAGATAAAATATTTATCTAACTTATTTTTATGAAGACAAAAAAATTAAATGGTTGATAAGTAATAAAAGTTGAGTATAATATATATATATATATTCTTTATTATCACATATAACTCTTTCTCTTTTAATTTGGATTAAAACATAAATTTTATGAAATAGAGTCCAGAAATTATATTTTTTAAAAATATAAAAATAGAAAATTTTTTAATTGTAGCTTTTAAACCTTTACTTTTAATATATATTAATATAATATGTAAACATTAATTGATTAATTTATAATGTATGATTTTATTTGACTCGCATAAAATATATATAATTCTATTATATGCTTTGAACATGTTTAATGAATTGAATATGTTGTGGATAAGCACTAAAGTTTTGAATCTATTTTCATAGAATATAATTGATATAAATATTAATATAAATAGCACATTTTTAATTATATTATTAGGCAAATTATATCACATAAAAATAAGATGCACAATTAAAATACATATAAAATATTTAGGGAAACATATCTATAAAAAAAAAAAAAACAATTTCCATCTACATGTGTGAAGGAAAACTTCAATTCACAGCCATGTACAAAATTATACATGCAGCATAAAAAAAAAGTGATGTGATAAAATTATTTGTCTTTATAGTTTTATATATTAATTTATAATATATCAATTTTTTCTCTGTACATAATACATATGTAGTTTATGTTGTAAGTAATACCTGAATGTGTGTGACTCTCTCCTTCAAATATCTTATAGAGATTTATATTTGAACAGCATAAAATATATTTATTGACATCTTACCTTGATGAACAGGTGGTTGCGAAGATACAGAACTTTGTCCAATGTTTCCTGCCGATTGTTGACTTACATCTTGAATAGAACCGTCACTTTGGGCTGGCGTATTAGCAGAACTAGTTTCCATATTACTCATCTAAAATATAAAATATTACGTGTTATTTTAAAACATTATTTTATACTTACAATACTACTAACTAACACTTGTGGTTTAGCTATTTAAAAATTACAAGATTGTGATTAAATAATGAGCGCGAGCGTGGCGTAACAGACAGCACACTGGCCTGCTATACTAGAGATTCCAGGTTCGATCCCCGACAGAACCGAAAATTTTCGTACGCTCATAGCTCCTCTCGAAAGGCAATGACAAGCCACCGAGTAGTATACTTGCCCTTTACCAATTCGTCGTTCAAAATCAACGTTAAACTGTAAGTCCCATATGATACAAGCAGCGCACCACAGGCATATGAGAGAAGTCACCACGCTCGACCACGAGCAATAGGACTAAGAAGATTAAATAATACAAGGATCGTACATCATATTTACTTACAATTGATATTTGATCTTCATCAATACTGCCTTGAGATTCTGTGCTGATGTTTATGGGTCGCCTCAAATTTTCTCCACTCTCTTGCGACACAATGAGGGGTTCAGGTTTGACAATGTTAGTAGCCACTAATGTGATTTCATTCATTTCTTCTGGTTTGTCACCTGAACCAGACGTTGAACCAGTTGAAGACTTCCTTAACCTTTTTCTGCGAAAAGAGGGAGATAATGGAGAAGGACTTGGCGAGCAGGATTCACCACGATCCCCTCCGCCTGTTTCGCTGCTTCCACTTGGCCATTTAGTTAATGACGCTGTATGCATTTCCGCGAGTCCCTTTATTTTTAAGCTCTCCGCCGTCTATTAAATAAATAGCACGTTACTCATCATGATCCACAAAGTGTAACAGCAAACTGTTTGATTACTCAGATGAAACATTTTATTTTACCTTTATGATGGATGGTAATTGGTCTTGAGATATGTTCACTTCTCCGTAATACATAAAGTCCACCATAATCTTGAGGTCGGAAAACTTGATGTCCTTGAGTATGACAATAGGGTGCTGACAAGGATTCACTGTGAATAGCGACTGAAAGTACGTGCTGCATGCTGACAGTACGACTTTATGAGCCTGAATCTGCCTGCCTTCAGCAGCGAGAGTGACATCCACTAGGGTCTCATTATTCAACAAATTGGAAAAAACTGAGATGAAATTCGGTTGATGATTGTTCCACCGCAAACAGAACTGTTGCATAGACATTGTGATAGCTTAGGAAGAGTCTTTTGTGAACTTTGACTGTAACACGAGAGAAAAACATAGTTAAAATTAAACAAACATATAACGTAAACACTACAAACAGCGACATGTCACCACTTAACAGAAAGATTGGACAAGAATTGCTTTCATAGGAAGATTATCACTACATATTGTTTAACACGTATCACGTTATAAGAAATATTAACCTCTCTTAAAACAGAATATTTAGAATTTTTGTGCTTAGAATAAATTATCAACTTATAGAATATCAAGTAACATTATAAAAAGAAGATTATTTCATGAGTAACAAAAAAAGTATTTTTCTCTGGTTAAATGAAAAACATCTTGGCTAACAAAGCTCATGAAGATGACACATATGAATACTTCGCGAATGATGAATGATCTAATGGGAGGAGACTCCTGGTTAAAAAGGAGTCACGAAAGCATGACGCAGAGGCAGGTGCGAAATGTCATGCGAGGCGACATGTCGTCGAGGTATCGACGAGCTTCGGCGACGCTGCCGACGTCGTTCGAGATGGATATGACAATAAACAACACGATGCACGACAGGTTCGGTTAAGAAATCTTTCTTCGTAGTTTCGCGCGTAGCTGGCGTGAATAATGTTGATGATCGCGATGATGATCGGCGGACGATGATGCTGGGAAAGAGAGAGAACGAGAAAGACAAAGAGAGAGAGAGAGAGAGAGAGAAAGAGAGAGTCAAAGGAGAGAGAGGAGCGCTCACTCTTGGTCGCGATGCACTTCGTCGTGGTTGCCGACGAGGGTCATACGCCGGTCTCGCTCAAAGGACGACGCACCTCACCGCTGCCACCATGGACTCCGTGAAATTTTCCACAACAGACTGAACGATGACGCTTGTGTAATTCGCGAGTGACGTCATGGGCGAGGAAAGAGGATTTTGCGCGACGACGCCGCGACTGCCGGGGGAGACGCGCGCGCGGACCCGAATTCGCTCGCCGCGAACAGACACCGAACGACGGACGTCAAACACATACACACGGACCCACGCACACGCGCACGCACGCAGGCACGCACGTCACGCGGGAGGATTACGTGGGATTGCGTGTGGTTGCGTGCGATCGAAAAATTTCGCGAGATCTTATCAACGTGCGTCTCACAATATCTAACTTGATCAATATAGCGGCCGACCGGCGCCGCCATCTGGCGAGCGATCCGCGCGAACGCGAGCGCACGGCGGTTTTTCGAAGCTGAGCGAGATACCTCGTCTCTCGCGAAACTCAATTTGGAAAAATAATATTCGAGAATTTATGGAAATGTTGTTCTACTTTAATTTAAATAATTAATTAATTAATGTAATAAACGTCGCTTGAATGAGATTTCGATTGTCTCTCTTACAAAATTATCAAAATATTTATTTTCGGATTTAAAGGTCCGATTCCACCAACGTTATTTTAACTTTAAGCGAGGTTTAAAATACTCTCCCTCTCTGTCTTTTTGTTGGCTTTAAAAAGAAAAAGAGAGAGCTTTTTAAGCTTCTTTTAAAGTCAAAGTAAGGTTGGTGCAATCGGGCCTAAAATATTTTAATTAACGCTTCTCATTTCTTTCTTTATCGTCTTTTTTTCTTTGTCTTCTTCTGTTTTTACTTCTATTTTTTCTTCTATTTATACGTATTCGTTGTCGGTCGATTAATTGTTTATCTTAAAATAAGATGAAAATTATAAAAAAAGAATAAATTTATATTCACTCATAAAATATTTATAATTTTATTGGTCAACAACGTAATTAATTTGCTCACTTCTGTAATTTTCCTCTTGTTTCAAGATACACAATTGATTTCCTGCACGCGCATTTTATAACCCTTGTATTTTGTTGTGATTGTAAAATTTGCTTAAATTCTCCCAAAAACGTCACAGTTATATCACAACAATTATGTTTACTCCAGTAAACGAGAATGGATTCAGATTTTCAGAAATATGGATTCACGAATATTAAAATGAATGCTTTTCAATTTCCTGAATGCATTTTTATTCATTTATAGGAATTGCATGGAGCATATCTCTATACCTTTCAATCTAAAAATAATATCAGCTTTTTCTGTGCATTGTGAATACTGTTCAATTCAAAATTTTGAATTGAACAGTATTCACAATGCACAGAAAAAGCTGATATTATTTTTAGATTGAAAGGTATAGAGATATGCTCCATGCAATTCCTATAAATGAATAAAAATGCATTCAGGAAATTGAAAAGCATTCATTTTAATATTCGTGAATCCATATTTCTGAAAATCTGAATCCATTCTCGTTTCTCGACGTCATGGTGACGTGCGAATGTCCGCCTTTATCACAAACGTGATGTCATAGCAATATCATGATGACGTGCGTCTATGGCTGTTCTAAATTTACTGCCAACATTGAAAATGCTACAGTTTACGTTACGTGCACCATAGATTTTCAGAACTGGCAGTCAATTTTGGAACATGTGCCTTTGCATCATGTATTATTTTGTTGTGATAATCTCTCATCACAGTGACATCATATTTTCTTCCTATTATTGTGACTCTTTGCTACGGGGATTCAATATATCACTCATTGATCATTACATTAACAATTCTGTCTAGTTTATATGTTTTAAATTATTAAAATTTTTTATACTATTTCGATATAATAATTTGGTCTACATACTGATTATAAACGAATGAAAGTACATTTTGATTTAGTGAATTCTCATCAGAATTTTTTTTATCGCAAATTACTTAAAAATGACAATTGAAAGGAAATAATCAAAAGAAATAACAATTTTTCAGTTATATAACAACTGATTAATATTGCTTGTATTACTCAGTATAATAATCATTAATAATAATACTAATAAATACTAACATCAGTGTTCTCAGTTTGTATTTTAAAATTCATCTGATAAAAGCAAATCATGGACGCTGGTATAAAATTTTAAATACAGTCTTTAAAAAAATTAGATTACAACATCGTGCTCTCTAATTTCTCTTGACACTTCGATTTAAAAAAAAATTACAGCTATTCATAGATAAACCGATACAAACAGTTCATCTTTCTTTCTTTTCTCTCCAGTAGGAGGAAAGAAGAGAAAGAAAGATGAACTGGTGCAAAAGTTCAGCCAAAAGGAACAGGCCTACCGAGTCGTGTGAGTCGTGTCGATAAATCGCGAGCGTACGATCGCGCTTTCCGACTCTCGATATCCGGCTGCCAATCCCACTTCCATATCGATGCTCAAGCCGATCGCGTCAGCAGAGCGCTCCGCGAAGGCGCTGCCGCGAACGTCGAACAGGTGTCGTTCCCCCCCACTCTTAATGACAGTCCTAACCTCGGCGCGCTTATTGCTCCATTCTGCTCCGCTCCGTTCCGCGCCGTGCCGCGCCGCGCGCCTCGTATCCGCGCGGTGTCAGGCGTATCCTCCGTTTAGTGCGAGACGACGAACGTCGAAGATGCACGCCCGCGAGCTTCCTCCTGCACCTGCATCGCGCCGTTAGCACCGAGCCGCCGAGGGAAGAAGGTGTGTGAGTATCGACAGGACCAAAGCGTGACCAGCGTGTGGATTTGGAATCGACCAGCCGTTTCGCGACGGGAGAGTAAGACCGAAAATGAAGGAGGGAGAGAGAGAGAGAGAGGATTATCCCCGCGGCCGTCTCTCGCGCGCACGCTATATCTATGTCCCGCTCCGTTCTCGCGATCGCTCTCGTTCGACGAAACAAGCCTAGCGAACCCTAGTCGGCACCAGAGGCGTGTAACGATCGGTCGTCCCGGTCTCGACCACGCGCCGCGTTCCATCACGTACGGCGAGTGTCTTGCGTGTTTCACACTCGCACTAGGAGTCCCTTAGGAGTCGATTTCTTGGCCGTTTCCTTTGACACGATCCGATCTCGGACTTCCACTCGCTCGCGAGATCATCGGGCCGTTAACGCGCCGGAGTAATTGACACTTATATGATAGAGTTAATAATAAAATAGTGCTGCGTGAGAATTGAGATTCGCTCCGAAAAGTCGCTCCAGATTCCACGGAGCACGTAAAAGTTCATTCCTAGAGCTAGAGGAAAAAAAGCTCGAGCACAGAGTCTTTTCTTATCATCCAGGAATCTGTGCTGGTTCTTCTGGTCCAAGATAACACAGATCGAGGGAGAGAGAAAGAGAATCGTGAGTGTTCGATCCTATGTACATATCTGTGAAGAAAGTTCGTGGAAGCGTGCTGCCACGTCTCTGGGCGTCAAACGCGTGGCGCGAAGAGGAGCCGCCGTGTCTTACGTGTCGCTCCGGCTCTCACGAGTGTGCGTGCGTGCGTGCGTACGTGCGTGCGTGCGTGTGCCCGCGATGCGCGTGAATTCCGCCGGCGCGACGTGGTGGATCGACATTAGCGGGATCGACGTTGGCGAGCCTCTTACTCGCCGCGAACCGGTTCGCCGATCACGGCCTCATCCTCCTCGCGACGCGAGGGATACGTGTAACTACGCTCGATCGCCCGCGCTGAAAAGGAACACCTTGGCGCCGCGTCAGTGACACCTCGCGCGAGGAAACGCGCGCGAGCGAGCGAGCACGAGGTCGCTCCGGGGTACACGGCGCGTGCAATGAGAATTTCTTGTTGAAAATGAACTAGAAGGTTCTGATCGTATTAATCAAAATTTTGGTTATCTTCCCTCTAAAACTTTTAGAAAAAAAATTTATTCTATAAAGAGCGAAATCTCAGTCTTAAAGATTCAAATTTGAGCCGCTCTTTTTCAGGAGTGACTCAATTGCCACTCTTTAAAGGAAACGCGCGCGGGCGAGCGAGCTTGAGGCCGTTCCGGAGCACGCGACGCGTGCAATGAGAATTTCTTGAAAATAAACTAGAAAGTTCTGATTACATTAATCAAAATTCTGGTTATTCTTCCTTTTTAGAATAAAAAAATTTTCAGAATAAAAGTTTCACTCTAAAAAGTGAAATCTCTTAAAGATTAAAATTTGAGCCATTTTTTTCAGGACTTAGAGAGTTAACTAGATTTATGATAATAGGTTTAACCTAGAGACTTTACCTCTAAAAAATATCAATGTGGATTTACTATGTGGTGTCTATATAATTCTCATCTTGTTGGTGCAACATCAACATGGTTTGGATTTAAAACCCATGTTGTTAAATCCGCATCCGTATTTTTTACACAGTACAACAGAACGTACAAAACAAAATCTAGCTACAAGCGATTTTGTCAAAATCCTACGAGAGAGAAGGATATATATATATATATTTCTCTTCCTGTACTCTGTACACATACTACTTCACTTTAACTTATATCATCTCACTCTATAATCTTAATTAAAGTTATCTTAATTATCTTAATTAAATTATTGAATGAGAGAAACAGTATAAGTTAAAGTAAGATAATATATATATATGCAGGGAAAAAGTATATATGCCTTTTTCTCTCGTAGACTTTTGACAAAATCGTTCGTGGCCAGACTCTGTCATTGGGTCTCTCGATTCCATCAGAAATTTTGATTTGTCTATTTTCAACGAGAACTCCAATTAATGCAACTAGACTCCTTTTTCCAGTATGAGCTTAACCGTGCCACGAAGTAGGCATGCGATTTCCGCGTCGCGACGATTACACGCAACCTAGAGACTCTATAACAGAATCTGGACACGAGCAATTTTATCAAAACAAGAATGAGGAAGTAGAATAAATATATTATCTCTTTTTATATTACTGAGAAAAATGTTTGGTTGAAAATGAACAAACCAAAGATTGGTACAATCAGAATTTTCTGGTTTGTCCATTTTCAATCAAACATTTTTCTCAGTGTATGCTATCTCATCATTCTAATTTACTGAAGTTGACAAAAATAAAAAGTTTATACTAATCAAAAGTTTATTATCTCATAATCAAGACTATAGCGTTTCTGTGGAGAGTTCCAAGCAGAACGAAAAATTATAAGTCTGTTTTTTTAGTTGAACTTCTTGTAAGGTTCATCTTTCCTTCTTTTCTCTCGACGTTGGAGAAAAAAGAGAAAAGACGAACTGTGCAAGAAGCTCGACTAAAAGGAACAGGATGATATCAAAATGGCTTTGAAGCCATTTTAATTATGGTACTCACGATTGGGTCATTCGTATCCTGTATGTTTCTTTTCTTCGAAAAGCTAGGAGAAGTATATAATTAGTTATGACATTTACATACAATTTTTTTAAATACACAACTTTATAAATATTTTCTAAAGATGTTAAAATAAATGTAAGAATCACTTAATAATTTTTATATACAGGGTGTTTCCAAATTAAATGGCAAAACTTCGGGAGCGAAGGTAATAAATTTTGCACTTTTTGAATGTGGTAGGGATAGCGATTATCTCCTTTTACAGTTCGCCAAATTGTTTGTGGTGACACTCCCAATACAGCCGACGCATTCCGAACGCTGGTCTCAGGATGATTGTCAAAATGTTGTAAAATACGATTCCCTGCCTGCAAATCTCTTCGTAACGCTGCTTGAAATCGGTTGTTTTCTTGTCGAATTGAAAATGATCCAGTCTCTCGCAATCTATTAAATGTCAACATAAACACTCTTCGGTTTGGCACTCTTCTGTTTGGAAATCGTCGTGCATATTCTCGCACCGCCTTTAAAGCATTACCGTTGCAGAAACCGTATACAAAAACCATATCAGCATATTCACTATTAGAATACGTACGCGGCATATTGCAAAAGACAAAATTCATCTACTGTTAAAGGCTTTCAAAGAGCGACTGACAAATTCATAACAGAAAGTGGAAAATGTAATCAAATATGTCGGTGCTAGATATGGCAAGAAATGTAAACATTTTTTTTCGATTTCTCTGAAACGGAGCAAAAACGAGCATATGTCTATAGGACTTTTTTTCTTAGTTTTTTACTCCTCTACACGCTCCCGAAGTTTTGCGATTTAATTTGGAAACACCCTGTATATTTATTAAAGTGATAAAAATTAACCCAGGACACGAATGACATCGTATGTAGTAAAAGACTGGAAAATCATCATGTCTATTAAGGGTTAAAAGTCACTTTTCGATACAATTTATTTTAACGTCATTTTGACTTCGTGATCTGTTTGAGAAACGAATGAGCGAGCGAAGGACTCGTCTCGACTCTTCTCGCGCCGCATGGTAAACGCAGCGATCCTCGATTCCGGGAATTATGAATTCAACACTCGCACTGCTCCTTCCGGGACGCTTCTTTTCCGGAGATCTAACGTAGCCAGGATTCGTTTCCTGGTACACGCCCTGTAAAATCACGCCGGTCGGAATCGGATAGGAGATGTATGTCAAATCCGGCGGTCAACTCGGATTGCAGAAAAATTTGAAAATCCAATTCTCTCGGAAGAGTTAAAATACATAAACGTGCGACCTCCACGTCCGCGTGTATTTTTTCCGCGCATCGATTTTGTACCCTGTAAAAAAAATACGCTGAAAAGGGAAGAATAGAAGAAGTTAAACCTCGATTTTGAAGATTAAAAATTCAATTTCTAAAAATCTGATATATAAATTTTGCACGCACGTGTGCAATATTTTTCTTGCATTAGTGTCGCCGGTAGTTGTCCTCAAACGGGATACTTGCCAAAAATTTATTTATTTATTTATTTTTTATACCTTTTACGTAATCTAAACAATATGCTTTTCAACACGAGATAACATGGAATAGAGAGCATTCCACTTTGGGAGAGAGTTCATGATCATTGAGAGAATTGTATATTTTATTTTATGAAGAATCCTATAATTATATATACCGGATCTTCCATCAGAGAATTTAGAATGAATAGAAAAAGATGAGATGGAAATAAATATTTTTTTTGATCAAAATTGCATAGAATTAATTAATATTATACTTGTTTGTAATATTGATTCAATAATACGAGTTAAAATCAAATAATTTTAAAGTTACTTGAGCCTTTTACTATTTAACATTAAATAAATTCTATAGAATAAAAAAAATAATCAAATAAAAACAATTAATATTAATACTTGTTGAATCATATAATCAGTAGTTAAATATTTAATTAAAAAGAATTACTCATGTTATCTAATATTCTTTTCCCGCGAATTACAAGATATTTTTTCTTATCTTAAAAGTTACGACATATGCTCGGGCATATGTGAGAAAACATATGTTGTATTGTTATTTATATGCGTAGACATCCATATTGCATTACTTCTCATACCTGTTCTACATTCACCGCTAAGCATCATTGTCCGGTTCCACGTTTCATTCATATAACACGTTCGATCTAAGCAGAAAGCCTTCGAGCGCTACTTAGAACCGTTTCACTAACTCACTCTGCTCAGAATCGACCTCGCTCTATAGATCGACTTTGATCGCGATTTATTCGATCCTTTTTCGAGTCTCTTTCCGGATATAATAGAAATTATAAAAATATTACACGGAAAAATATCGTTCTGTTGCTAAGGAAAGTGGTTACTTAATTTACTTTCTTCCTTAATAACGGTTATGTTTAACAAAGAATACTTTCCTGAGGATAATCTTAAAATATACTTATTCAGAGAGAGATTTTAGAAAAACTTATTATGTACTCAAAACAAGAATTTATTTTCTTTTGAAGGATATTATAAAATTGATCGAAGAAGGGACTTCATATAATAATAAATCGAAAATTTAATTTAATAATCTTAATAATTTTTTTTAATTTAATAATCTTGATTGAAGTATTATAAACTTACTCAGAATATATGTATAAGAACTCAGAATATAATACTTTAAATAAATTTTATGTTTCGATTTCGAATTTATGTTTGAATTTTATATTGTGATGAACTCTCTCTTATGATTATAGATTTGCAGAGACATGAACTTTTGAAATACTTGAAACAAGTAGTTATTATTAGCGTACAGTATATATTTTTCTGTGTATTTTTCTATAGATACTTCTTTATTTTCTCTCCGTTTCTCTGCCAACCGTGAAATGACATTGATTGCTCGAATTTTCTGGTGCCACGTTAAAGAAAAAAAAGAAAAAAAAATATCGTCCAATATCTGCGCAGTCTCAGGTAAAAACCCAAAATAACTCGTAAAGCGATAGATATTGGAGGCTG
>NW_017256500.1:1818244-1853627 GCF_001594055.1 Mycetomoellerius zeteki
AGGAATGCCCGTGAGATGCGTCGCGCCAAAATCGATCTATCGGGGAACCAGGTCAGCTGCTGAGGTCTTCATCCCACGCTGCGCTGTGAACTAAAAATCAAGTTAAGCAAAACAGACGGGACGTGGCTTACTGGAACTGTTCATGTTCCAAAGAGATAGTTAAGACATAAGAGGGGAAAAAAACAAAACGCCTTGTGTGTCCGCTCTGCTTAAATGTTTGCAGTTCTTAATGAGGATTGCGGTCAATCCGTCTTCGTTTCAGACTCGACTCGAGTTTACAAAGCGTTAAAGCGTCAAACGTTTTTATATACTGATTTAAAAGTAAACGCAATCTACCGCGTTCCGCAATCTTGTTAAAAAAATTTTTGAGATTCGCAGGAGAGGGTGCCAAATAGTTTCGCACGTGTCAATGAATTCGAACGGCGCCAATTGAGGACCTGGTAACATATACAACGCCGTAAATACCATGAAGATTTTTCATACTTCTCGTGCCTCTCATGCTTTCTCTATAATATGTAAATGAACGCCATTGTTCTTATTCCCCCGGCACTTACTAATTCCCTTTCGTTCCTATTTTTAGTCTGCGATCGAAGATCCGCTGGTACACCTGCGGGTTCTGACTCGCCATATTTTTTTTTCTTTTTAAAAACTCGTGAATATCACGGGGAGAGTTCCAAACTTAATCTTCCCAGCTTCAAAATTAGTTTTCGCGAGGTCCCGACAAAAAAGATAGGTTGAAGCGATGTCGTACCGAATGCTTCTTTGAGTGAAAGCATCCGGATTTCGGGCACCTCACGTCCGCCGCTCGTTTCGTTCGATCGCCACGTAAATCGAAGAAATGCTTGCCAGCATACACAAACCGATAACAAATTCGATTGTCCGGTCACGGGCATTCCCGCACGTATTTGTCTGCGGTTTCTTTTTTCCCCGCGTTTCGCACGGGACGAGATTTTCGTATCAAGAGAAGCTATTCTATCACCGTCGTCGATGACGCGACGATGCAGCCGGAGTGCCGTTTGCAGGAATGTGGCGCACCTGTCCGTCCGTTATCCGTCTTCCAGGCTCATATAAGAGTACCTTGGATACTCGCGACGGGGCCACCGGTTGGTCTCTCGGAGAAACTCGCTTCAAGGCCGCGCCGTTTTGTAACGCGTGCCGCGAGCGAACCGTCACGGGCCGCGAGGCTCAGCAGGACCGTTGTACAAGGGGTTGCAGTAACGATACCTGGGGACCGCTATCCACGCGTTCTCACGTCTGGAGTCTGGAGAACGTGGGGAGATGTCCGAGATTGTTGCACACGCTTCCATCCCGCAATTGTGCCGGTCCATCTGTGCGAGACAAAACCGATAGTATGAGAATTAATGTTCGGCGAGTGTCTTTGCCCACCGTCCTGATTGCTTCACTTGCCAGGTTCTTTCTAGAGTGCTTCACAGTATGTGTAAGAATTATCTAACGCAATCGCTGCTTCGACTTTCGCCCGAATGACTCGATCGTTTAGTTTCATTTAGTATTATATACTTGAATTGTATTATAAATAACGAAATCATCCTCTAACGATCTTTCTTAACTCTTAGTACACACGATGATTTTCCTTTATTATTATATACACGATGGGTTGTTCGTGTTTCGAGTCAATTTTCATCAATTTTACAAGTGTACAAAAATTATTGAGTGATTCTTACATACACTGAAAAAAATGCATGTAATTTTACATGAAAATTACATGTTTATGACTGGAAAATTATCTAAATCACTTAAATATAATTGGAAATTTACTGGAAATTGTAAAATTCCAATATTTAGGTAATTTTCTAGTCATGAACATGTAATTTCCATGTAAAATACATGCATCTTTTTCAGTGTATATTCTAAAGACGCGCGCGTCTTTAGAAAGTATTTAAAAGATTGTGTGTTACAAAAGATTGTACATAAGTGTTATAATTAATTATTTTTGATGCTCCTAGTATTTCGAAGAAAAAAATGCATGGATAGGATATGAATAATCCAATCATACATAGTACATACTAAGAATTATCGCTGTTGAAGCGTTAAGGAGATTCTAAAATTATCTCTTTTACCGATTCACTAGGATCTACACATATGGACTTTTATATGATTTATGTGTCATTGATACATTGACTACACGCTACTACATTAATATCACACGCACAAACTTTCTAATTAATCTTAGTATTAGGTGTCTAAGCCTAAAAATTCAACATTGTTTGTTCATGCAATTCCTAATGCAAATCAAAATTGTTTTATACAAAGTACAAAAGTTTTGCTTTACATAAAAGTTTTACAAAAAACTTTTATGTAAAACAAATATTGTTACAATTCGATGGCAAAAGCCGATAAAGAGCTGTGATTTTCCAATGTTTTTTTCATTTTTGTTATAAAGTCAACTGATTTGAACTACATTATCGTTTATACTTTAATTGTGGAAAAAGATTTTTAAATTTGTATAAAGACAAAAAAATACTTATTTGAAAAATAATCGAAAAAACACAACAGATGACTTCAAATGTAAACACTCGGTAGCTTCTACAATTATTGTCTTTTAATTAATTATTCAGATATGATTAATTTCAAGTGCATTTTGGCTTAAAATTTGATTAATTCCAAGTGCATTTAGGTTCAATTAATTAATCGCTCGAGAAACATCGAGTTACAGATGAAGATTCTAGTAAGATTTTCCGCTAAAGAAAAGTTGTTTCTGCTTTCATCCGCCGCTAAATCGCTACGGTGAAACATTTAGTGAAATCACAATTTATACGACACGGGCTACATCACAAGCCACATCTCCCGACAGATGGTATTCTTAATGGATGACGCTACTGATCGCCGGTATGCGCTATTTGCGTCACTATTTCTTTCTCGCGAGAGAGAAACGATACTTAATTAACGGCGTACTTCGGTAGTGATTCATGAAACAAGTGAAAGGTTCTCCGTAGGTTTTCTTAGTCAGAAAAGCGGCGATTAGCGTGCATAGTGGAGACAGACCCGACTTGACGATGAGACGAGGCTAACCGATCCGCAAGGACGTTCACTGCAAAGACCCATTTTTCCGTGACCTTTTTGTGGCATTTGCCTGTCATGACTGCCATCATGTGACTGGAGGCGAAAATTAAATATCAAGACATAGTAAAATATCGAGAACCCATCTTATCATAATCGCAAGGATGTACTTAATCCACGTGTACGTACGGAGTAATAATCAGGAAGATGTTGAAACTAATTGTAAGTAACTTTCGTAATAACTTTGTAAATATCAAGACATCGTGAATCCATCTTGACATAATCGATATTTAATCTTCGTGTATATATATAGAGTGATCGAAAAACTACTGGAAACTAGAAAAATAACTAACAATATTTTGTTACGAGTTAACAGAATGAAATGAATTAAATAGTACGTTGTATAAAAAACGTATTATTTTTAGTACATAATGCAAGGAAATATAAAAAAATAATCAAATAGAAATAATTAGTATTTATTGAATTGTAATCAATTAATAATTAAATAATTGATTAAATAATATAAAAATAATCTATAAACTTGTAAAAATAAATATTATAAATATAAATATTAACAATTCTTCTCAGCTAGTTACATAACTGATATAAATTCTGAAATAATGACAGCCCAAATTCGTTCAGTGAAGCGCTTTTGAAAATGTTGAAATATTTTTTTTTTTTAATGAATAATTATATTTTTGAAGAATTCGAGAAATAAATTCTTTTTATACATACGATTGCCGATGCCAAAATTGAGTAATCAATTAAATTTAGCATTTTTATATTTATTTTTACATATTCATATATGCATTTTTTGTGTGCTAATAAGGATCAATTTCTTTTGCAGAATAATGTCTAATTTATTTCATTCTATCTATTCATTACAAAATAACTATTTGCGTAAAATAACTATTTTATTTCAGCAATTTCCTGATTATTACTCTGTAATACTCTGTATATCCACTTTACGAGACTGACATTGAAGTTTGGTTAGAAATTAAACTATCACCGATCAAAAAAATTTTGAGTAATGGTTATTGCGTTGCTTGCAAATGATAAGAGTTACTTGTCACCGAGCCACATAATAAAAAACCTTAAAGAAAATCGGTTGCGCGAATAAGTGCATCGTAAAATACGCTATCAACGGTGTGAAAATTGTCGTATTACTACGTTGATACTATAATACTCGTCGAATCATACCCGGCAAACCGCACAGATTTTGGAGCAAATCCATCAGAAATAAACGAGCAGAATTGAAAATATTTTATTCAATAACTGTATTTCGCGCTTTACAAAATAAAATTACAATTCATTTACTTGTCGAAAAATATCATCCTTCCAATTTATCTTCAAAATACATAGCATCGAAATATCGTTTATTGTTATAACAACGACATGACTCAAAAAGCTCAGTTGCTCGTGAAAAAAAAAACAGAATGGAAATATAAAAAAAAAACAAGAATAAATACACTTTAAAAGTACATACATTTATTCCTTCATAATCATTAAATACATCAAAAAATTGCATTTCAAAATTAATACTATAAAACTTTAACGATTCAAAATATTCAAACTTATTTTCTGGAAAACTTTGTTTTTGAGTCGTAATTTGAGTTATAACAAATGAACGATGCATACAGTATTTCGTTTATGTATTGTCCGAATAATGTATATGTATAAATATATATTTGTAGATATACCTATTTATGAATGATGTATATATACATGTATAACATATAGATGAAGTATTATTATTAAGTATATTGCTTACATACGTGTGCTTAAATAAGGGAATCATGTACGTCTGATTTGATGAATTTAATTGATCGCGTTGTTGATTGTAAACTGTACCATAGCGCGCGCGCGCTTATTACTGAAACAGTTTATAGTAAACAAATGCAAACACGAGAGTTTAACATTTGTAGGATGCAACATGGTATTGAGATCGGTACTGGTCGGTGCAATGTGTTAAATGTACATTCAATCGCGTTTTTCACTGTTAATCCGTTCTCCATTACTTGGAAAGCTGTATGCCGGTTTGTGACCCGTATAAAACGGCGCGTAATAACGGTATACACGTACGATACCGCGATCTTCATTGTATTGCCAGTATTGTCTGGCTGCTCCGGTACAATTTTAAACACCGGCAGAAGCACATTGTTCTCGAATTTGAACGTGCATACGCTTAACCCAGTGCAACCATGTGACATACATATTACTGATCCTTCAATTATTACGGAATTATGTCACTCCGCGTTATTCCACGATGAAATCAACGTTTCGGAACGTATGTTTTTCCTAAGATATAATCTAACCATGAAACACGATAAATAATAGACTGATTATCTTATAATAACCTACATATAGATATAATGGTTAATTAAATAATAATTAAAAAAATGCTAATAAAAATATCTTTGATGAACTCTTCGATAAAATTACCTTTGATGTCGATAAATCAAACATTAATGTAAAAAGCATTAATTCAACAAATTATGTAAAAATTCTCTCAAAAATTTCGAAATATAAAATACAGAAATAATACGAAAATGAAACTAACGCGGCATATTTTCAAATAATCGGCATAATCGTTTACGTTTCACAAGTAAACATGTTGTGCATAAAAACCGATAAAGCGCCAAAATCTGCCTTTTAACGCCGGGCGAGATTAATGCCGAATCGATTTTCACAGGGACTTTATTGCGCGTGTAAGTATTGATGCAAACACTCCTGTCGCGTTTATAATCGCTAGTTACTTGGCTTAAATTAATCGATGACGTCACGCCTTTTAAATTCAGTTCACCCGTGTTATACTATATATAAAATATTTGATCGCGATTTTACCACACCGCTAGTACTCGTTAACCGCGATATTGATATTGCACTCATTTGCAGATATATTATGTATTACGAACCTAAGAGAAACTCAATGTATTATCGGCGTAATGGAAATTCTATTTATAACGTTTCGCTGTGAGCTAAAATTATATTTAAAATTCAACACAAACTCCTACATATTAATTCATGAAGACTACATAATATTACACGTATAATATTATGGCACATATATGATGCATCCGATAATTTTGGTATGCAACAAAATTATATCTTTTAATTTATAATTTTATTTTATAGCTACATATTTTATAGCTTTCATAATTTTTTTAATTATTCACAAAATTTTAGAGTAGAAGTTACATAATATTTCTGTTATCATTTTAAAGTTTCTTCTAACCTTGCCGCTTTATGACCTCAATATATTGCAAAGATAAGTATTATATATTAACTTCAGAAGAAATATCATTTTTGATTAAGCAAGTGATTTAATTAAGCAGTTAATATAAAGCTGTCGATACAAAGAGATGTCAAGATTTAATCGAACGATCACGTCGCGTCGTAGTTTATGTTTGTAATCCAGTTCACATAACGTTCATGCGTAACAATACAATGTATTCATTTTTATATCTTGATACTTGATTAAATAGCTTGCACAAAGCCGTTTCGGTGCATCCGTAAAACCGGTTCTTAATGGGTCCCTCTTCCAATGTTATGTACATAACGATCATACGTCATATCCACTCGAAGTGGAAAAATAAGGTAATTCATTTATTCATTTATTCATTCTTCCTATAATAAATCAGGGTGTTTACTACCTAGAAAAATCTGGAATTTTCGGAGAATTTTTTTAAAAATCAGGAACTTTCGTGGAATTTTATCGGGACTTAGAGAAATTTTAGGAATTTTACTTTTAAATTTAAATTATTGTTCTGAAAACATTTCTTTAATCATTTTTTCTTGATAGTGCAAAATATTGATCATCGGTTCGCATTAAGTATGGCATACGTATCCACATATATTCACGTACATTCTCGTACGTGTCTCACAAGTTTTTTATTTAAAAAATCAAGGTGATAATAGAAGACAATACTCAACAGAATAGAGTAGCTCACTGATATTGTAGTGTGCTTTCCATATACTATTCTATATATAGGTTTCATGGCTTCAATTGTAGAAAATGACATATATAGTAAAAACTGTATCTATTGTGGAATTCCTGTCTTCTATTAATTTTAAATATATATTTTATTTGCATTCTAATTTCACTCTTTTCTTTCAAAATTAAAAATTCTCTAATCTTACTTGGAATTTTGAATAAAAATACGTGGAAAGTATCCAAGAATTCTTAGAGAATTTTTTTACAAGATTTCAGTAAACACTTTGTAAATCTATACACATAGCTATAGTATATATATAAATCCATAGTTAATCTAGTTTATACTTTAAAATAAATTGGCTCGTTGCCCTTCTTTTATTTATTGATTTATTCTAATTGAGCCATATTAACATTTAATTACTTTAAAATAACTTTCTACATAGATTAGGTAAATCTATGTGTATAGACACTCAAATACATTAGAATTATTCTACCGATCATACATATCATAGTTCGTAGCATAATTCGAAGTGTTTATCACTTTTCATCATGAATATAATTTTCTAATAATTACATATTACAAAACGGTAATTACATATTACAAAACGTTTCTTCGGTTATTTATCTATAATGAGTCACAGAGAGAGAGAGGCTACTGAAGGAGATGCGCGACAGCCCATGTGCATTATATAATTATAAGTTCCATAATTTGTGGCGTGTATTATATTAATACTGAGCTCACGGCCCTATCGACCTTCCCATGTGATTAGTTTAGTTAATTTTCTCTGTTAAGGGCTTAAATTGATCCCCGCAGGCGTTGGAACGTTTAAGATTATTCCCATACATGTCATCTGGCAGAAATTATAAACTAAGTACAATTCGATAACATCACATCTTTGTTAATTAAATTTTATGAACGCTCTAAAATTTTCGGAACTTTCCCTAACGCGTTAAATATTGCCAATTATTTTCCCAAGTAAGGAGAGCCTGAATAGACGAAACTGATCTGATAATAAATTTTCAACGTCTCTCTCGCTTCCCCTCGATTTACTGTGTAATAAATAAACGTTAGAAGTTTTATTGCATTTGATATTAACCCCCACGCATACAAATTATGTATACATATAACAACGAAACATGAGAATGTTCACCGTGACTTTATAAACTGAAACATGAATTACGTATCTGAGTACAACGAACGTAAAGTTATTACATAGTCAGTTATCACGTTGTGTTTTAAAGCTTCTTCGTATTATGTTATTATTTATATTGGAAATTAAATTCATATCGTACGCGAGAAAATGATCAGTATTATACATATAATACAAATATAATTCAGGATGTAATTAATATATTTCCGTTTTCGACTTCGAGTTTCAAGAAAGTTATTACGTAGTCTGAATTATTGTACGGCTTAGAGCTTTTTGTGGTGGATAACAAGGTAGGAGCTTAGCTTTCATAGCTGCCTATTGTGCGAGAAGACTTTCTTTAATGATATTACCTGGCGTCGCATTGCGTCAATGCGATATTGGCGGACTTTTCAAGCACTTCGATTACAATGACTCTCTCATTGAAGCACGACCAATAGAAGTCAAACCTAATTACCCCATGAAAAGAATTGTAAGATGTTTATTTTCTGAAAAATTATTACGAGATTAGAAATAATCACCTGTAAATTTATTTCATTATCAAGATTTGGATATAATTGATAGAAATTCTATATCTTTGAATTTAGTTTATTTTATTTAATCATTGGACTTTTAACGTTAGAATTCTCGGAGGAAACATGATTCTATTAATTATTTTGAAACCATGAAAATAGATTAAACTTCACAACAGTGAGAGAATTATCACGTATCTTTTAAAATAAGGAGAAAAATTAGATTTAATAGATGATCGAAATGTGGCAACGTCATCCCATAAATAGACAGATAATTAATAATTACAACAAGCGATAGCTTTTCTAAAACTGGATTCTAATGTCGAATATTGATTCCATCTTTAATTGACTAATTCGATCAGAGTTGTAAATTGAATTAAAACTAGTGACAAATATTTTAGGGAAACTTTCTACCTTTAATGTCAGAAAAGTTAGCACCGGCAAGATAGCTCGTGTTTAAACTCTGCTTTATCTGTGAACATCCGTTTTATGAAGTACAGTTTTCAATACAATAGTGAAACAATAGAAGCAGCTCAGTACTTCGACCACAAACATGCAATTCATCACTTCGTCACAAGATTTTTATGACGCGGTCACGAAGTAATGTCCCGTCTTGACAACGTGCCGCGGTATCGATTTATCAGTAACCCGCACGCAATGTTGTTAATAGCACAATATCAACCGACTATTACAAAGGCGACTAAAAAATAATTTGCTAAAAAAATAAAAGGCAAAATGTAGTTTTGTTACGTTTGTAAGCCGGAAATACTTTGTTCGTCTGTTATTGTTAACAATATAATGCATTTCATAGAGATTTACTACTGTTTGGGAATATAAAACTACGATGATTTCTGCAAGAAAAATAGTCATGTACAGAGACAGAATGATTAAACGAAGAATACATTATACTTATTGTCAGTATATTACATTACTTATTATAACTGTACAATGTTATCACGATTCCGTTTTCTCTCTACAAAATAAGAAAGTTTTAGATACTTGATTTCTAAATTCCAGATATGATCTCTGAATATGATTTTATGATATTTTTTTGTGAAAAATCGTTCTTGAATGTGTTACAAAATTTTCACAAATATACTTATTCTGTCGTATTGTGACGATTTTAGTTTTTCGCATTATATAATAGACATTTTATGTCAATAAATAATATATCTATAGAATTACAACATAATAATAGAAACTCACATTGCTGCTAAATTTTCATTTCTTAATTAGTATTAATTAATATTCATTTTTTTATTTTCATTTCCCTTTCCATTAATTCTCTAGGGGCGAGTGTCGCAAATGTGCAGCGTTCACTTTAAAATTAAATTCGGGATAAATTCTGAGTAAATTCAGAATGTGTGCAAATTAATTATATTTAAGAACTGAAGAGGGAAACGTATATGTATGTACATTTAACATTGAAATATAGTACTTCTTACCCGTCAGAAAAACCAGAAAATACATTTATATATATCGGAATGTAAATATTGATCGATTCTTCACTTACAATTCATTTTTAAACAGTAAAAATTGTTTTTTTTAACAATAAGACGATGCCTTACAGTTAAATATTTTTATCTAAATTGCTTTGCTCTTATTTTATCATTAGCAAATAATTTCTCAAAAAAATTGTCAATTTAACAAAATGTATTCAAAACATAGTTGTGTAGATAAAACAATTCCACTCAATTAGATTATATATATATTGTATATATATAAATTATTATTCTCATTTTAATTAAAATAAACAATTTTGTAAACTGTATAAAAATTTAATGTCCTTTTTTTCATTCTCGGATATCCTCATTACTTGAATTTTTTATTATTTGTAAAATGGAACCAAAAAAATGCTATCGTGCGTGCGTGCGTGTATTATATTTCTGTATATGTATACATTTATATTCTACCTTTTTTTTATAATAGAAAGTTTGTGCAATGCAACCGACAGGGAATGTCGCCGTTGTTCTGGCTCGCGCATAGTCATCCGACATTATTACTCCCATTTCCCGCTCGTTATCATGATGAAAGTGAATTATTTAGCAGCAGCTAATTAATTAGTACCATCGAGAGAACACAGCTGTCTCATCGCAATATAATTTCCCAGGCCAAGTGACCTCGCTGGTGCGTGGGATAATTACTCACGGATCTGTATTTCCGTCGCGTCTTCGAAACACTTTACCATTATGATCATGCTGGTTTTTTTATTGATTATGACAGCCGGTATTGACTGCAATCGGTGGTAGTACCGTGATGGTACCGGAGGTAAAAGGCAGATATTTTTACACGAAGTTTGTTTCGCAAAGAAGGTAACGCTCCGTAACGTTGAAAGTAACATTCTTTTTGCATTATCTATAGTTATTGCAAGTTTTGCGAAAATCATTAGTTTAATTACGCCAACTAGTCAACCTTCCGTTTATCGATATATAAAATAGTTGCGCGTCTTCGCCACTCGGCATAACACAAAATAAGCTTGTCTCGCAAATAATATATTGTATATCACACGTATATCGGAGTTTGAATTCTAGTTGAGGTAATATTTTTCGCAATAAATTATTTACAACTACTATCCCAGTTCGACTTACGATTGCAGCTACGATCCACTTGATGCTACAAATGCTTCGAAGCATTTTTTGATTGGTCAATTAATAAAATTCTTTTTTCCGATTGGTCAATCAAAAGCTTCGAAGCATTTGTAGCGTCAAGTGGACCGCACCCTGCGTTTCAAAACTGGAAATGATTTTGGCGCACAGTTTGTAGAACTGAATATGTATAAATATAAATTCACACCAAATATTATTTAAAATATTATTTAAAATCCAACTTAGACCGTTGTGGCTTTCGTTACTTAATAGTTATATATTCACATTTGCGGTCTTAAGACGCTTTGTTTCAATATATATCATTCCTAAAATAATCCTGCGACTGAACCATTTTTTTCTTTTTTCATAAAACTGTACATTACTGGCGTTGCAATCAATACAATATGACAACGAATAGCGTTTATACACAGCACAATGCGATAAGAGAATACCGATATGCATGATAGATAGATTCATCGTCAATTCTTATCTGATTTACTCATACGCAAACATAGATGTGTGTGCACTAGTCGCGCGTCGTTGTATTGTCGGTTCTATTTGTATGAAAACTGTCATGAAACTCACGCAACGAACAACTTATCGAAACAAAATGTCCTATTTAAAAGTGGCATTCTCTCCGCGATCGATGTGTATACGAATTAATCATGTGCTAAGTGCTTACCTAAGTGTCGCAAAGTGCTCCGGTTACCCTTCGCTGACGTATGCACTTTTCACCCGTGCGGTCTCTTCGTATTTCTTGCAATCGCCACATCGTATGCAGTAAGCATAATCAAAACTTTTCCAAAAACTTGGCATAAAATAATCTGTATACGAGAATCATTATTAACAATAGCATTAAAATTAATTTTAATAAAGTTAATAAGTTAATAAAGTTCAAAATGTATCAAGAGACATGCAAAATATCAAAATATTACATATTAAATATCATGTATAACATATTAAACGTACAGACATATTAAATCTTTAGACATATAAAATATTAAAATATATATAAATTATTAGAAATATGAAAACGTGAGTGGATATTCATTACGAGCTTTTGACAAATATTATCGAGAAAAGCAATCGATTTTTATAACGAGTTTTCATTCGTTTTTCGCAAGTCGTATCGCGAGTTCCATCTTGATACGATATGTATCTTGATATTATACGCAGAGAAGAAAAAGTCCTGGCTTCATTCGTGATTCGTAAAATCGTGATAAGCGTGCGTAAAGCTAGAGCGGATCGATCTGCCGAAAGAATTCTGGTTGTATCTCCCAGGCAACCTTTTAATATTATCTCTCGGGAATTTCCGATACGATAGGAACTCCATGCACCATCGAATCTGTAATGAATCCGGCTCATCTTTCTGTTACAGAGCGCTAAAAACTGGCCGCCTTCAGTCATGTGATTCCACGAAGGCCCGCACAATTAGTAGAACACGGTTGTGAGTATTTCTGTTTTAAATCTCGTCGAGAAGTCCTTATCGTGAGTCCACACGCGGCGGACTGGGTGATGAGCTCGTGGTACAAGTGGAAGACTGCCGCCGTTGAAAGATGTTTCGCTCCAAGATTCGCATTCACACGTGTCAAGTGATACTGCTGACGTCACTAGTATGGTTCCTGGTCGACGTCATGGTGCTTATGCTCTATTCGGACTGCATCGGAGGGTCCGGATGGGGTTGCTCGGACAACAAACAACAACAGGCGCTTCAGTCCGAGGAGCCGCTTCAACTGCATCCAAAAGCCCAGATAAGAGAGCCGCAGGCATTGAAGCAAGACTATAGTAATAAGAGACAATATCTGCAGTCGGAGCTGCACCTGTGGCGGCCAGCGAAGGTCGTCAAGGAGAATAAGGGGATGCCTGGCGAGATGGGAGCGGCGGTGGCCATCCCGCCGGAGAACGATGCCAAACAACAGGAGCTGTTCAAGCTAAATCAATTCAATCTGATGGCCAGCGATATGATCTCCTTAAATCGATCCTTAAAGGATATCAGACTCGAAGGTTGTAAGAATAAGAAATACGCCAAGTATCTTCCAGACACGAGTATCGTGATAGTTTTTCATAACGAGGCATGGACCACTCTACTGCGGACGGTCTGGTCCGTGATAAACAGATCTCCCAAGTCGTTGCTGAAGGAAATCATCCTCGTGGACGATGCGAGTGAGCGTGGTACGTTCTAGTATCGTTTTCAAATAAGCGTAACGAGTATGACGAGCACCAATGTTTTTATCTCGGTGTTTACTGTTTATAGTATAGATTGATTTGTAATTCCTGTATCATATAACAGCGAACGATCGACGCAACTGTATATATAAATGAAAGAAAATATAAACATTGATATCGAATCGATAGACAATTGCAAGAATCGTAGCTTGAAGCAAAGTGACCGGTAAATTTTATTTTCTAGACCACCTAAAGCAAGATTTGGAAGACTACGTAACTACGCTGCCCGTTCCCACGTATGTGTATCGCACCGAAAAAAGGTCGGGCCTGATAAGAGCGAGGCTGTTAGGGGCAAAGCATGTCAAAGGACAAGTAATCACGTTTCTAGATGCGCACTGCGAGTGCACCGAGGGTTGGCTGGAGCCGCTATTATCAAGAATTGCGAACGACAGACATACTGTTGTCTGTCCAATCATAGACGTAATCAGCGACGACACCTTCGAGTATATCTCGGCCAGTGATATGACCTGGGGAGGTTTCAATTGGAAATTAAACTTCAGATGGTATTACAACATTATGACGTTACAACATTAAATGTCATGAATTTTAATAAGATTACCTTCGTATTTTAACCGAAATAGTTAAATCTCTCTTGCCTTTTAAAAAAAGGGACACATACGAAGAAAATTTGAGTTGCAAATGTGGAAATCTACATATTTTGCAAGTCATGAATAGTTAGATTGGTATATATAGTTAAATCCGCTTGAAATATTAATCTATCGATCTTATATTGATATATATATTTGACATAAATTTATATCTCCGTTAAATTATGATAGTTTCATAAATTCAGCGATTTTTAAGCTACCATATACATAAATTCAATAAATTCTTCTTGTTCTAATTCACTTAATCGCTATGTATAATGATTTGAAATATAATCGATAATAATCTCTCTCTTTCTCTCCTTCATGTATAATTACGAGCTGTCGAGTTTACAAATTTACGGTTCCCGCAATATTCGCCACAAATGTGTATATATACTGTGTTCATTGTTTAATTAAATTAAATGTATTTATAATTAATTTCGAAATTCTCTGAAACTGAAACAAAACGCGTTGGCAGTCTCTGTCAAATTAAATATTAGTTCATTTTATGCGTTTGTGGTATCTAATTTTTTATCTTTTTAAACAAAATATTAATATTATGTTAATTTCGTTTAAAAAGGTACAGAGTTGCACAGAGAGAAATGGACAGGAGGAATAGCGACAGAACGGCACCGCTACGAACACCGACTATGGCCGGTGGATTGTTTTCTATTGATAAAGAATACTTCTACGAGTTGGGTGCGTACGACGAAGGCATGGACATCTGGGGTGGTGAAAATCTTGAAATGAGCTTTCGGGTAAGCATCCTTTAAGATACGAAAACTACCAATTTAATCAATATCCACAAAAATTTTATACAGTATGAGATTATATCCAATAAAATCACATAGTGAATATATCAATTTAAGAAATTATAACAATGATTATTTATAAGAATGAAGGAAAGAAGATTGAAATGTTTGAAAGTTTCATTCTAATATCCTAATTCTATATATTTTATACATGTATAAATTAATTTGCAGGATTATCAGCATCCTGACTTTGTTCATTACGAAAAACGAATCATTCCTAATATCATTAGTAATAATAATAAACTCTCGCCTCTATTTTGTATTAAAGATAACTGTGCAGTATGTGACAATTAGAATATTTGACAAAGAGTTTTTAAAGGGTCCTTCAAAGGGTATTCTATAAACTTCCATTGTTATTTGTGAAGTCATAAGTACCTTGTAGGTGTGGCAATGTGGCGGAACATTAGAAATCAGTCCGTGTTCACATGTGGGACATGTATTCCGGGACAAGAGTCCATATACATTCCCTGGTGGTGTCAGCAAGATAGTCCTGCACAATGCGGCTAGGGTGGCCGAAGTCTGGATGGATGAGTGGAGAGATTTTTACTATGCCATGAATCCAGGTTAGATAATCAAGTGTATCGTTTAATTAATTTCTCTCCAATGTGTGTTGTACTAAATTGCGCTAAATGATGCCATTATTGTGCACTTAAATTATACATATCTCATAGTATATTATCAGAATTCATGTTATTTGTTACAAATTTTTGTTTCTAAAAATTATTCAATATATATAAACACATATAAGTATATCCGATTTGAAACAGTAATTTAAAAAGTTGTTGAAAAATTTGTAAAATTCGTTAAAGAATTTAACGTATTGTTTAATTATTTCAAATTTTCATGTGGCTGGTACTCATATAGCGCTTATACCGAAAGCAACGATGTTAATTGATAAAACATTTTTTTGAAATTACAGTATTATATTCTATATAATATTATTCAAGCAAAACTCTATATAAATATATTTGACGGGTATCTGATATAAGCCGTTTATATTACTTCTCACGAATATTATTATAATTCACATAGCTATATGAATTGCAGTTATTTTTGAATGCATTATTTTCTTGTTAACAAGTTATTTCTCCATTTGACTAATAATTAATAACAGTTTTGCGTTAATACATTTTTTTCATAAAATGATTTTTAACACATTAGTTATATATAGGATGTTTCACGAGGAAGGGTCAGTATCTTGGGAGGTGATAATATCGATCATTTTAAGCAAAAATATTCATATGAACATGTGTCCTATTTCGAACGGTTTCCGAGATAGAGCGAATTTGGCATGCAATATTACGACTTCTTTTAGCTCACTTACTTCTTTTAGCGTCGCTGTTTATTTTCTGTTTTCGCTGTGACCTGTTAAGCGTTTACAATGTCTGGAGACATGGCAGTGTCTCGGCGCTAAGCCAAGCGCAGCAACATGCCGTGCCTCCTTTACGCGAATCGGCGAGTTGCGGGGGTTTAAGATTATCGGATCTCAATAACGGCTGATTATAATCAACACAACAGTCAGTGTTGTTTGTAACGTTGTAGAAGTGTTGTCAAAAATGCCGCACTATTCACACATGCCGAATATGCAGATATGCTGTACGTTTACGGCTTCTGCGATGGTGATGCCTCTGCTGCTGTTAGAGAATATCATCGACGCTTTCCTACATACAGAATTCCGAATCGGAAAGTGTTTTTCAAGATTTTCAATAGATTGCGTGAAAGTGGTACGCTTCCCAGTATTCATATTACGTCGCCCTATCTCGGAAAAATAAGACACATGTTCATATGAACATTTTTGCTTAAAATGACCGATACTGTCACCTCCCAAGATATTGATCCTTTCTCGTGAAACACCCTGTATACACAAAGGTATACCATAAATTAGTTAAGTTAATCGTTTGTATGTGTTATGCACATTATGATTTATGTATTTACTAATATTTCATACATAATACACATTAGTAGTTGTATACATTATATATTGCTAATATCTAAACTAAAACTAAAATCTCTTACTACATAAATTATTCTCAGAATCTTGCTGCTGTCGAAATACTTTACTTCAATTTGTTTTTTTTTTTTCGACCAAACAATAAGTATACTTCAATACAATGAAGAATTAAGGAATATCCCGAGGCATAAACATGAACATTGAATGAACATTTCGGATATATTTTATTTCTATGTCTCAATAAAAATGTTGGTGTAGTCTTAACCACTCATCCATCCAGCCGACTAACCAATTGAAAATTGCGCTTGCTTTTAATGGAATTCTCTCATCAAACAACATTATAGGTGCCGCAAGAGAAGAAATGAATTTCTAAATCCACCATGAGCCGCAGAATACCGTTATCATATTTCTCATGTGTTTTTCTTTTTCTTTTTGTCTCGTTTCGTGTGACTACCGTTTGTAACTGCTAACACACTAACAGAACTGAGTTGGTTAGATATGGATGTGTGGTGGGACATTGGAAATTGCGACATGCTCGCACGTCGGGCATGTATTCCGTAAGTCAACCCCGTATACCTTCCCGGGCGGTACGAGCAAGATAGTCAACCACAACAATGCGCGGCTCGCAGAAGTTTGGTTGGACCAATGGAAGTACTTCTATTACAACATTAATCCAGGTAGCACTAACACTGGCGTATCTCGCACAAAAAAAAAACAAGAAAAAGAGAATCCCTATCCCTATACATCTCTTTCTATGTATTGGTTGCTTTGCGATGCAGCATGCTGTGGAAGAAGTCTGTGCATGTCTCTTTATCATTTTTATTGTTTACGGCTTCGGGTGCTCACTATCTCTATCAGATACCCGTTAACATTTATTTAAAACATCATTGCTATTACGTTCTCTCAACACTGTAATATTGTTACTTAATAATCCATTAGACAACGATAGATATGATGTACAATAAACGAGAACAGCAATGCAAGTAGGATATGTAGAAGTATACTTGGAGAATAAAAAAATAAATCACGCATGGCATTAAGGGTTCTATGTGATACTATTATAATCAAAAGGTTATTATTAAAGGGAGATATTCTATTAGAGTGATAGGCATACAAGTAACAATAAAAAGCATACATGTACTCATAGTAGTTTCTTAATTAACAATACATGTATAAAATTATATATACTCTAATATAAAACAATTTTAATATGAAGCACAATACATCTCTGCACGCTACATTTGCAGATGTATGAAAGTTATTGCGTATATGTATATATAAATCAATGCTACTTCATAAACTTCTTTACATCTTTCAGATTTCCAAAAAGATGCGTTGCGTAATTGCACACTTATTTTTTAGGAGCAAGCATATGGCATTTAATGTATCATACAATATACTCCATGGTCGCAAATTTCTTTATTTTTAGCACTAAATTCTCTGACAAATCTTCTTTTCAACCAATTTATATGAAAGCACGATATATAAAAAAATACGTGTAAATAAATTCGACATTTGTAAAATGTTGTAGAGTTACAGAAAATCAATTCTTTTAGGGGCGCGAAACGTCGACGTCGGTGATGTTTCCGAGCGGATAAAACTCAGAGAACGACTGAAATGTAAAAGCTTCAGATGGTACTTGGAGAATATATATCCAGAATCGCCGATGCCACTAGATTATTACTATCTTGGTGATGTAAAAAATATTGAAACGCAAACTTGTTTGGATACTATGGGCAGAAGAACCGGGGAAAACGTCGGAATTAGTTATTGTCACGGATTAGGCGGTAATCAGGTTTGTGTTTATTTTAAATATGAAGTAATACACATGTGTAATGGAAATCGAGAGATATTGTTTCTATTTTGAGCGTACGCTATTTCTGATGAAAGTTGTATTATCCAGGTATTTGCTTACACTAAGCGGCAACAGATAATGTCTGATGATATGTGCCTTGATGCAGCTAATCCACAAGGTCCAGTAAAGATCGTACGATGTCATGGCATGGGTGGTAATCAAGCATGGGTTTACAGTGATGAGGTAAGAAAGATGAAAAAATAAAGAGAAAGATATACTTAAATACACAAAGCAAACAAATATCTATAGATAAAAAAAGATAAAATTATGAAACATACAATAATAAAATATTGATAACCGGGCAATGAGAGCATTAACACGGCGCGGTATTTGGAGCGCAATACATATAATATATTCTCAATAATTTTATATTACGTGTTTATACAAAATTCTTGGACGTTTCGATTTAAACCATCATCAGCACAATGCCGTATAAATTATATATAATATTATATATAATATATATATTATATATATAATTATAATATAATACAATTATATATAATATATAATTTATATGGCATTGCTGATGATGGTTTAAAATAAACCAAAACGTCCAAGAATCTTGTATAGACACGTAATGTAAAATTATTGAGAATATATTATATGTATTGCGCTCCAAGTACCGCGCTGTGTTAATGCTCTCATTGTCCGTTTATCAATATTTTATTATTGTTGTTTGTTTTTCGAGAGCCCTATTAAATATATTTTGTTTATGAAACATAGTTTCGATAAATGCAATTGATATTTAATATACGTCATTCTTTCTAGACCAAAATGATTAAACACACAAACACGGGTTACTGTTTATCAAAACCCCACTCAGGCGATCCGGCGCAACCTGTCTTAGCGCAGTGCGATGTCAACAACATCGGCCAACGATGGATAATGCGTAGCAAATTCAAGTGGCAGGCCAGCTAATACGAATCAACTTTATAAATCTATACGCAATATTTGTTAATATGTTTAATGAATGGTAACCGATGGACTGATCGTATAAGATCTTCCCAAGTGCGTGTACGAGAAAAGAGAATGAAGTATTATAACCAGTGGCGAAGAAACGGTTCAATATTACATCTAATGTGTACGTCAAATAAATTGAAAGTGCGCGAGGAATCGATTCTCGTCGGAATCGCATCAGAAATTGTAGTTAAATAATTAGATTCTACAGGATTTGTTTACCATTGATGAAGCAGTATCGAGAATTTACTGCCATTCCTTGTGGTACGGTCCTTACGATACGCCTTGCAATGCACAATAGTAACAGAGATGAATTTCTCTAATCGCGTGTGAACATAAGTGATACTAAACGACGAACAAAGTGAACTCCTTTTTCTTCTTTCCTGACTAAAAAGCAGTAAAGAAGAAATCATATCAGACCACTGTTATAAATATAATTGTTAATAAGAGAGAGAGAGACATATTTGATAATTTTCGGATGAATGCAATAATGAATGACTGACCATTAAATCGGCAACGAAATGAAATGTGAATATGCTAAAAATGCATTGCGAAATAATGACGGAATGAATGCTGGAATGTCAGTGAAGTCGATGTAACGGTACCGATAATGATATAGAAAAATTATTATTGTACAATCCATTTAATAATTAGGGAAGAGCACTGAATCTTTTTATATTCATGTTTCTGATAGTTCCTCGTTGCATCTCGTTCGAATAATTTAACTGTTACGCATCGTTTTATGCAAAGGATGTACTTATCAGAATTTATAGCGATATGTAGAATTCATCAGGTTTAGTTAGATGCATACAATTATTAACTCTCGTTAAATTTTATTGCAGAGACATAATACAGTTTCAATGCGAACGTACCAGAGTGTCTTCCATATTTTAATGATGGCAGATTTTTCTGGCATAATCAGCTATTGCGTACATTTGCGAGTTACTTGTTAACTACCTTCCCGAACAGATTTAATTTGTGAATTAATATGCGACAAAATATTATACCATAAAATCGTTTTAAGCAAAACAATTTTTGAGCATGATGCATTTAAAGATTAAGGTAGTTAACAAATTTAACTAAAATATAATTGCAGAGAATTATGACCGTTTATACAAAGATGAAAATCATCTTTATTTTTTTTAATCCTGGCACCTTTCTCTTCGACATCATAAGTTACAAAAGAATGTTTTTATCCTTCAAACAATTACAAAAAATGACATCTTTTATTCAATACATTCTCAAATCTGCTATTGAAAACAAGCAATTGTCGTAAGTTTACATTCTTGCAAATAACTTCCGACACAGCTTTAAGATCTTCCCTATCCACTATTGAATGATGAATATACTCATTATTCTTATGTAATTCAAAAGAATGTTATGGTGGTGGTGCAACATTAATAGCTTGACATACATTTGTCTTCTTAAGACTGTGGTATTTATTTTTGTATAGAATACAAATTGACTTATATGTTAAAATACGCAGTGTCAGTCCACTTTATAGGTAAATGATAGTGTTCGATCGCGATCGAAAAATGATAGTCAATAGTACCTCTTTGCAAATACGTCATTCCTTACAGGCTGATTTCGTGGAGAATGCTATTATTAATATGAATAAAATTACTAATGAACGATTTTTGTTTTAATTATTTGCTCAATAAATAATAACGTCTCTAGCTTCACGGTTCAATCGATTATGATAATATGAAAGAACAGTTTCGATTATTATAATAACCTGAACTGCGTAAGCATTATCTTTTAAAGACAATAAAATTATTTGTATACATTAAGTTTATATAACGCATGTCTCTATAATACTACTATAATAATTTTAAACATTTCTATAATAAGTAAAATTTGTAAAAATGAATGTATGCACATTAATGACATTTAAACCTGACTTTTTGTTTCTCCTTTTAGAATCAAATTTGATTAAAAAATGAAGCCTTTTGAAAAGTAATTTATTTATAGCTGTTAAAATTGTACCATATAAGTATTCTATAGAATATTATAAAATAACTATGATCATATAATTACATCTTGTTAGAATAAATAATTAGTTTCGTTACACATGTGAAACGTTGGTATCATTATTTTAATACTTATATATAATTTCTGATTAATAAATGCAAATGTTCATGACTGTTTAATATTTGTAAAATAGTTTCTTTAATAGCCTTACATAATTTGCATTTTATCAACAATAAAAAATTAAAGCCAAATAATTGTGAGTAATGTTGAAACATAGATGAGTTTGACAAACATGTGAAGTATTCAATAAAATTAATATCAATTTAATAAAATTCAATTGTAAATGTCATGATTGCTCAGGTCATTCAATAATATCAATTAAAAACGGTTGGTTTGTATTAAATAAAATTACAAGTATAATTGTTAAAAAGATATTTATTACATACATTTACTGTTCTTTGACTTCACGTAATCTACGTACAGCTGATCTTACTGAAGCAGCGGCTGTCGTAGAATATACCCATGCACCACCAGCAACTGTCCTTTTACATCGTTTGCAGGACCAGATTCCTACGACACTACGTTTCATGGCCTCCTGTTAGAAAATGAAAATAGTATCGTTTAACACAGTTGATAGTATCTTGAATTAATTGCATTAAATTGTGAAATAATGTTCGTATAAAAGATTTACTATAGAACATATCTATGATAAAAAGAATTTATTATATCAAAATCTTAATTTAAAAAAGAATATCAAACATTTTGAAAATTTATCTTTCCAATTCATAGTATAAAGCACGACAATTACTTACCTTACCACAAAACGAGCAAGTATACTTGCTGTGTTGGGTAATTTCCATTTTCTTGACCATTTTCCTAAGGGAAGCACCGTAACGGGTGCCATATTTACCGGTGATTCCTACCTTCTTCGTGCGTTTCGCCTGTTAAAATTCAAGCAGTTTTAGGGCCTCTGCACTACAGGTAACTTCAATGATATTAAAGATCAGAAATATACAATCGAACAAACGCTTTCAAAACATAACCTCGTTATAAGGTTAGAACTCTCACAGATATGTAATATTAGCATTTTACGATAAAATATATATATAAAAAATTTTTTGATAGCCATTATTCTTATTTGGTGATCAACATAACGTAGATTTCATTAAGATTTGATACGTAAAATTCGATAAAATATCTTACCATTTTTAACAGGTAAAGATCACTCTCGTTAAGAACCGGAAAGAATTAGGAAAGAAGCGAAGTAACCTCACACAGCACAGGCAGCACTGCAGCACAGTGATAGCGTCGTGCAACATCGGAATTCGGAAGTTAGCGACGAAAGTATGAATGATAAATTTCAAATTATAGCGGGAAAAACTTGTTTAAAATTAATGGCAAATTTTTCCATTATTTATGAACGCTATTTTATATCGCGAATTACATATATGTATTATTTTTCTTCTGAAGAAAATATTACGTACATGTATTTCAGTCATTAAAAATATTACAATAGGTACACATTGTAAGAAAATATTAAATATACCATTATTATAATAAAAAATTGTTCTGTAATGATAAAAAGATATTTTTTAGTAAAACAAAATATGAATTTCTAAACTTGAAATATATTGTATAATTTAACAAAATTTCAACAGAGAAAACGTGTATATTTTTAATACGCACATTTTTAAGAAATCACATATAATATAATTTTTAAATTAAATTTAAAAAAAGATAGATATATACTCGAGATATATTAGAAGTTAAAGATTAAATGGGATTACGGACACATGTTTGCGTGTATGAACGAAATACTTACAAAAAGAAAGTCCTCGCTAATTCAATTTAATTCAAACCGCTGACCAACACGGCTTATCGACTACTACTAGTTACCTAACACAGGAACGTACACACAAATGTATCGTAAGGGCATACAGTTTTAAATACTGAATAAAGAGTCTTCGGTGTCTCGGATTTTAATGTATGTAGAACTGTGTAGAACTATATTGCGTGAATAATTACAAGTAGAACCTCAATTTCTCTAAGAGCTTCATTATTATCTTTCAAAAATGGTCTTTGTCGAAAAAAATTCAAGTAAAAAAATACTTTAACTTACTATTTAAATTTCTTTGCAAACAATGAATCAATTAACAATGCTATAAGTTACATAATTCGATTACTATAGTCAAACACTTCGTAGTCCAGACTATGCCCGATGCATCCAAACAAATGTCATCATCTATTATGTTTTTTAACAAATTTCCAAAAATACACGTTATATAATGTCATCGTAACGCGTTACATAATCGCGAGGGAGGCTGACGAATGAAAAGAATCGGCGTTTCGTGGAGTTTCGAAAAATTATTTTTCCAGACTAACGCGATTTTTTTTTATAAACGTTACGCAGCGCGCGACATAGTGGAAGTTACCAGATTTGTAACGCATAAAAAATTGTATTCCCTCCTCCAATCCCGGATTATCTTTTTTAAAAAAGTGTAGGTATACATGATATGCATTCTTTTTTGTGATAGGTAATCCTAAGTGGGAAAATCATTCGTTCCATCCCTGGGAAGATCAAAGAGGAACCGGCCCGGTATGACGTAGGCCTGGCCAGGCAGTCCGGCTCCGTTTCTCTTGGGATCGGTGCGTCACTCGTGTCGACGTGCGAGCGGCTAATAGCGGAATCCACCGCCACGACGAGCGACCGGTTGGTGGTCGGCTATCCACCGTTGCCCCCCGCGATCGTTCCCGCACGTCGCGTCGTCCGGATCCGGCGCGCCGCCTAATCGGAGCGGAGCGGAGCGTATAGCGTAGCGTGGCGTAGCACAGCGCGGCGCAGTGCAACGAGGGGAACGCCAGGGAACGCGCGTCGTCCAGTCTAGGAAGTACGGCCGGTGGTGGTCGCACAGCCAGCGCGATGGTCGTCAAGATCTACGTATCGGGTATCAGCGGCAACAAGGAAGTGAGTGCCTATGGTTTTCAAGCGATGAGCTCCGGATGTCGCGATACTCGACCACGGCGCCTGGTCGGACGGGCAATCCTCGGTACCACCGCCGTCGTCATCGTCGTCGCTGTATCAGGTTACAATGCGAATGGCACGCATTAGCAGCCCTGGGGCGTTTAATAATCGCGGACTGTCATACGCGATATGACGCGCGGGTACTGCGCGTTTTTTTTATCGGTTTCGCTGATCGTTTTCCCTGACAATGGACGCACGGTGGTGTCACGCCAGTTTTCCAGCTGTTTATCGCGGGTCTCATCCGGTTCTGTTTATTTTTATCAGGAGTGACGATTGTCGAATTGTCATGTACAATTTATTTAACTTGATTACTTGATAGTTCCATTACTGATAAGACAAATGTGAATTTCTGTGTATTTGTATCTTTTGATCTCCTTTGTTTGTTAAACATACTGCAAATATTTCTATTGAGAATATTAATAGTATTAATATAGAAAATTGTCATTAATATTTTACAGCAACGAATATTATAAATTTTATTTTTAGGAGTGAAAATGTATAAAAATGATAGATAATTGCATTTTTGGCAGACTTTATTACATATCGGATTTTCTAGCAAATGTATACAACTGTATGAAACTTTAGTAGAAATTAAATTAGGTTTTATAACATATAAATGTTACAAATGTTATGAAATTTATATTTAATATTAATTTCTACTTTTTTAAATATTTGTTATTTTTTAATCAATAACAGATTATATAACATCCAAGTAGTCGCACATATTAATTAAATTGGAAGAGTTTGAAAAATTTTAAATACATGTAAACATGTTACAGGTGAAGAAAAGACAGCAACGTGTATTGATGATTTTAGATAGTAAAAATGTAGAATACGAGATCATCGATATAACAGAGCCAGACAAGGAACTGGAGAAAGAATTTATGCAAGCTAACAGTAATGCTAGAAATAACAAGTATCCATTGCCTCCACAGATATTTAATGAGGATGATTATTGCGGCGTAATTATCTTTTCTTTGTGTCATTTATGCGACAAGCAATAGAAGATAACTATTGAAAAAGTATTACGTCATTTTTTACAAATAATAAAAGCGGTTAAATATTGCAGGATTATGAAGATTTTGATTTAGCAAATGAAATGGATGAACTGGAAAAATTTTTGAAAGTAACGCCAGCGATTAGTACTGCAGAAATCACTCTAGACTCAAAATCTCAGAGTGATGGAATTCAAGAGAATGGAAATACTTCAAGTCGAGAGGTAAAACTATGTTCCCACTGAAGCAACAGCGAGAAACTTTTTATTAATGTTTCATGAAAAGTTGCCAATTGTTGTCGAAAGTTTTTGATATTTCTTAATGTTTTTTTGTTGCTAGCGACAAAAATTGTTGCTTGTCATGTGTTTCCAATCAAAGCGATAAATATCAATCAAAGGAAGATGAAAAATACATCTCAACAGAAATAGAAGTTCCTTCAGTAGGACGTTTTGTTGCCAGTATGAAAAATGAAAATTTTGACTTGCCAATCCCACAGGGAACAAAAAAATGCATTCTTTAAAAAAGTCGGACTTGATCTTATTCACATTTTTCATTTTTTTTTTTATCATTGTTGATCATGAGATATATATTACAGCTACAAGAAATAAATCTTGAACTGTTTTTCACATAACACAATAAACTGCTTTGTTTCTTAAGTGTGGACAATTATTAGTTGCTAGAAACGAATAAAACTGGAAGAAAATCCAAATGTTTCTGTGATTATGTCGCTTCAATGAAGAAAAAACGTTTCTACAAGTTAACATATGTTAGATAATTAGGAAACATTTAGCAACAGCAAATAATAAAAAGTTTTTTGTTGTTGCTTCAATGGAGACATAGCTTAACATTGTTCCTTTGTTTCGGAACTGCAACCTAAAAAAAAAGCTTTGTCACAAGTTTCTAAATCATATATTCATAAGAAATTACTGTCACGCTTATTATGTGACACGTGTACGACATATGACAAATTGTTTTTATATTTATTTACTTATTTATAGATCTTTCCAAAGAAACTAACATATGATGATACAAATTAATAACTTATACATTTCATTATTTTATAACGAGCCTTTTATCCGTATATAAAATTATTTCAATTTTTACTTATTTTTGTTTATTAGTCTAACTTTGTTACTAAATTTATATTGTAGTTTATATACATTTTATTTATCTAACATTTGCAATCTATTTTTTTCAGCCTTCCGCAGACAAAGAAGCAGATGTACTACTTTCCGATAGGTAATTATTATAATAAACAACTTAATATGGAAATATATTTAAAATATATATACATTATACTTTGATTAAAAATATTGAATAATTAGTTTATAATTATGTTCTAGTTTACCAGAAAGGACAACTTTAGAAAGTGAGACTAAAGCTTTAGAAGATTCTAAACCAACCGAAGTAGATAACGCGGCAAAAGTTATCGCTAGCGATGAAGGTGAACACACTGAAGATAGTGGTGATAAAAATGAAGAGAAGTCCGACGACCAAGAGAAAGAGGAATAGATACAAGATATACCCATGTAAATTTGGGATATTCCACACAATGACATCCTTCCTTTTCCACCCACAAACGTATTTTGCAAAGCTACGTTTATTACATTACTAAGGCTGAATGAAGGTACTGCCAAGATAATATTCTGCTTTGCAGAAAGTCTGTTGATCAGTATGACGCATGGAACATTCTTTTATAGAATATACTTTGTATTTTTAGATCAAACGCGTCTTCACCAAATGTTTTGCAACAGGTCTGATTAGGTGATATGAGACAATTCCTTCATATCGCTATCTTTATGTTTACATCCTCACGTTTGTTTATTATTTTTGCATTGTTTCGCACTGCACCATACCTGACACATTATAGCACATCCGAACTGAAGTATATATATATATGTGTATATATATATATATATATTCTTTTACATGTGCTTTTTCGTTATTTTGTTGCCGCGTGCAAAGCGTACAAAAGTTAATATAGGATATAGCAATACATACATATACACAATATCATTTGAGATATATGAGGACAGATATATAGATAAATATGTATTATAATTGAATTTTTTAATTTTTAGATATAATTAATTTGTTACGTGAGAAAAAAATTTTGATATTTATATTATACTTTTAATCAAATACAGCAGTATTAAAGATAGGTTTGGCTTGTAATAAAAATTTTTATTTTGACATTTCATTTATTGCGTTAAGCTAATCAGTCTTTCCAAATATGCTTTAGGAAGTTATTGATTTCTTGAGCTTAATTATATATTACATATGTTAGAAATAGTATTAGAAAAAACAGAACAAAAGAAGAGATTTCTAGATTTTTATAACTGAATTATAAATATCTTTTTTATGGTATATAAACTCTTCCATTTTCTACTCATAAACAAAATTATGCTGATGTGTATGATTCATTATGGCGTGACATGATTTCATTGATATGTGTGTATATGACTCATGCTTATTCAACAGTCTATTCGATCATTAGAATCTTTGCATCTAAAATCGAACAATTAAGTTCTTACAAGTTCTATTTTTGAAAATAGAAAAATTGGTTTATAATGCTTGTAAATTATATTGTAATAATATAAAATTTTAAAGCAAAAGTGAGAATTTTTTACAACTGCTACTATTGAAACAACACATGAATGTTTTAATATATATAATAAAATAACGTATATACGAAAAATTTTTATAACTAGCACAAAATGTGCAATGAATTTAAAAAAGTTTTTGAATCAAGTCTGATATTATTCAAATTCGTGTATTCTAAATAATTATCCTTGGTAAATAGTGGCAGTTGTATCGTTGAAAAGGCCTATATGATATATTATTGTTTCTTTTATTATTATTAATCATGACATTTCCTTCCTACGTGTGTGCTCAGCAAGATTAATATCTTGCATACATCTTTTATTGCTTGTCCATCGTTCAAACAATACTTCCGCCATAAAAAATTAAACTTTATCCAGTATTTGCTACAAGTTGCTTTGTTATAAATAAATAAATAAAATAAAAAGTTATTTTTGCTATTATAATTCTATTCTTCAACACGATACATTAAATCTATTAACATCGCACATGTAAATGTAATAATTTACTGCTACAATCAAAGAGAACTATGGCAAAGTTTTATTCATGTTAACATGTCTTTCTTATTACAAGGATGAGGAGGAGAAGATGGTAACAATAAAGATTGAATATTAATGTTAAAATAAATTTTAACATACTATATTAAAGGTATAATCATTAAATATAATCATATTTACAAAAATATTCATCATATATATATATATTATACACAAATATGTGTATATATGTGTATATACATATATATATATATAGATCAATAGCGATCATTGTTACATGCATACAAGAATTTACTAATAAATACAATGATTCAAGTTTAAAATTCTGTTTATATATCCTTTAAAAAAATTCATTTCTAACATTTTTCACCAAATAATAAATATATGATTTATAACATAACAATATATATTTTAGGAAATTGATATATAATTCCGTATTCTATCATTAAATAAGGTAAGTATATATAGGTATACAATATACAAATGTGTGAATATAATTCTATGATAAAAAAAAGTCTGAAGCACAGTATTTATGCTGGTTTCTTTTAAAAGCGATATAAAAACTAGCTATGCGTAAAATATACTTTTTGATATAACAATATCTAAAAATATTCTTTACCCTTTCTCAAGTTAAAAATAGTGCATAATCTGATTGATCTACACAAGTTGTTATAACGTTCAGTGTAATATAGATAATTAAACTTGCTATTTCATAGGTTCAATTGAGATCTAACGATACTATATCCTCAATTATCTTTCTCTTGTATATTTGATGTCTCCATTACAACACGAGTACAGCCTGAAACCAATAATTATCAATATTTTTATAATACACGTTTGTGGAATAAGTATATATAAAAGTATTTTTATTTATATCTAAAAAAATCTATGAAGAAACTTCAAAAGGTAACATTTGTTAAAAATCTTCAAATTACATTTTCATCAATAATGAAATATATGTAAAATATATTTGTTATTCTCAGTAACATTAATTATATATCGAAATTTTAATAATTAAAAACAAAATGAGATACTTCAGATTAAACAAAGTTTTACAAATACATTTTTTAAACAAATTTAAAGTTGCTCTTTTTCTCTCTTCAGCGAAAAATTTCATTACTAATAACGTAAAACAATTTTTTAATTATAATTAGAAAGTTTAGAGAATATATGAGTGTATAGCAAATAAATTTAATAAATTACAAAATTAGTATTTATTAATTAAATGTATTAATGAAGAATCATTAATACAATAAATAATTATGTTCTATTATAATGATGATAATATTTTAACTCTTTCCAATGTATATTAAAATATAAAAAAATACATAAAAATAAAACATAGTCCAGTTTCAGAGTTACATTTATTTTACTAATGCTATTTGTCGTATTATTTAATTAATAATCATTGTGCACACATATCTATTTATCAATATTACGCATACAATTTGCATGAAACAAACTTGTTGCTGATGCAAAGATGTTAAACAATTAATTATCAATGTAAATAAATCTATACACAATCATATATATATATATATATAAACTATAAACATCTTGTGTCCAATAACAGGAATTTACATCATATAAATTATTGGTCTTACTGGTATTGCTGTACTTATTCAATGCAGCTTTTTCATAGGCACGTTATAAGGCAAATAGTTTAATAAAAATGCTGTAATCAAGATTTTTAAGAACAAATTTAAGAAGCGTTTTTTACTGAATCTTGATTTTCTTTAAGATGTTGATTTTAAAATGTTATATCTTTTAATAGTTTAATCAAATACATAATAATTAACTATTGGAAAATTACACAAAATTGTTATCATACTTCTATTCGAAACTTGCTACATGTAAAAGCTGCATAGCTCATTCAATGGGCATGTAAGCAAATATATATATAATAAATAAGTAATTATATCTTTACTGAAAGCAAAGATTTATATAGTTATACATGATGCTTTTTTCTAATTTTCAATTATTGAGTTAAATTGTATTTTGACTTTATGTACCGAGTGTATATGTTGTACATAAAATAATTCCTAATGTATACCCCTGTTGTACATATACATTCTTTGCTCTTAACTGACATTAACGAATAATTATGACTATCTCTTTGAATGCATCAATATATTTGTATTAAGTAGGTAAATAAATTATGCAGTGCACTTGTAATATTTAATTCTCTTTATATTAAGTAAAATATGATATATTTTTTGTCTCTGTAAACTTATTGTGTACAAAATTTGAACCTATTTCGACTAAAACGTATTAAGTATACGTATAACACGTATATAATCGTATTAACACGTAATGTATACAAACACAATATTCTATTAAAATTACGTATAAAATGCAACATTTAAGAATGAAAAAAATTACCGGGTCTTTAAGAATTAAAAGTTTTGAGTTATAAGTTTCTTCATTAAGTATTTCATTTTTTGCCATAAATTTGAACACATGCATAAGTATGATTGTAAAATCATGGCAATATTATATGTTTAAGACTATTATACATTCTAATAGAACAAATTATGCTTATTAGCTTACTTATATAATGCGATATAAATAGATCGATTTCTCACATATCTATAAACAAGCTATATGTAACAAAAATAATTATGTATAGTGTATTATTTTACGATCGTATAACATATAATGAGGTATTCTTTCTTTTCGACAATGCTTAAGTTAAATTGTTGAATAATTCGATATTATTTTAACTTAACTACATACTGTAAATGAATACTTCATTATGCATATATTGTTAAGAGGAAATTATGCTTTATATTGACTCAAGATTCATCAATGTATATTAATCTTAATTCATACAAAATTAATATGTTCAGAATATAATCGCATACAGATATAATATAATGATATATTTATAAACCAGATCCAAATAAAAAAATAAAAGCATACTTTAATTTTAAAATATTTTATATATATTTTTTTAATTAGCACATGTAATTACTTATAATTCCTTATAATTCCTCTTGTTTATAATATATAACATATAAATATATTATACACATATTATATTCTGTATGTGTACACAGAAAACCTGACATTACTAAACTTTAATAAACTTAGAAATTTAATGTCAGTTAAGAGATTTTCAATTCAGTGAGATTTTTTTACGAAATGTAAAAATAAAATAATTTTGGAAATAATTGTTTGTAATGTCAAGCTCTTAATTATTTGTCTATTAAATTGTTTGCTTTTCTCTGGGACGGTGATTCTATAAATCTGTATTTAAGAGATGTGTGTTACGTATGTAATATGTAATACCTGAACTGGTAATTTCGCATATGATATATTTTTACCACTTAGCTTATCTTAATGCAAGATATTTTATGCAAATATTTGATACTAAGTAGCATACATAAAACCGATAATCCAATATCTATTACAAACATAAGAGAATTAAAAATTTTGATGAAAAATTGTTATCTCATCTAATCTCTAAAAGTTGTTAAAAAGAGATGTCATTGTAAAAATATTAATTATTTCATCAGTATTGAAACAATTCCAAGTACATTTAAAATAAGTATATTACTTTTACAGTCTTATTACACATAGAGAAAATCAAGAGAATGCTTACAGCTAGTAGATTTAAACTTTAAAACAAAATTTTTTTATAATTTAAAAAATTTATGATTATTTGTATATTATATTTTTCAGTATACTTATATTATAAGATAAATTTATATAAAGTTTTTATAACTTATTTATAAATCATTAAATTGTCAAATATGCATCACACTAATATATAATATAATCTCTCAATCATAGATTAACCTATTCTAAATTAAAATATCAGAAAATAAAAGATAAAATATTTAATTTTTTTTAATACAAAATGGATAAAGTATTATATTTTAATTATATTTTAATATTCGAAAAATTAATTCAAATATAAAAAATCATATTTTAATATCTAAAATATGAAGTAAAATACAAATAAAATAAAAAATAAGTATTAAAAATATTAAAATTTATAGAGAATGTAAAAACAAACATTCAACATTACATTTTTTTTTATTGTTATAGACTACTATTAAATATCACAAAAAATAATTTTAATTATTAATTTAGCTTAATATTTATCTTTAGCATGTAATCATTCTTAACTGATTTTCTCTCGGCTTAATTATGCATTAAGTTCGTGTCTTGGCATATTATACAATAATGAAATATAATTAATCCGTACCAAAGTATTTTTGTCCAAAATGATTTGGTGCAACAGTATGGATTTCTGACGTTAAGATCTTCATCTATAAAAAAAACAAAATTTTACTTACAAAATAAATATATTATAAATATTACACATTATCAGATAAATACAATTTAATAAATTTTTACTGATTCATACAAATGCAAATACGAATAATAGAAATCACCTTAGGAAAGGCAGTGACTAGAGATTTGGCTGCAATCGGTGTACAAAACAAATTTGACAGGATAATGTTTTCTTCGAGTACATTATGTTCTTTTAATACAGCTATAGCTTTTATAACAGTATTTCCTGTACCTATATATGTGTAATAAATATAAAATTTATTACAATTATTTTTCAAATAAATGCCAATACACTCTCAAAATTAGAATCTCTAGTACTTACTCATTATTGGATACATCAACAAGACTTTTCTCTCAGATATATCATCTGGGAATTTAGCATAAACTACTCTAGCTTCATGCGTGTCCATATCACTTTCTACTAATATTTTACCAATTCTGATACTACGACAACAATCTCTTAGACCCTGAAAGACATTATTCCATGAGTTAGCAATTAGTTTGCACAAATATATCATCATCTTGGTATACTTAGGATTAATTAAGGTTGTACCTGTTCCATAGCCTCTCCACTTCTTACAATAGATACACCACAATTTCCCTTCTGATATTTTAAACCTTTGTATTTGGCACCAGTTGGAGTTGTCACCACACATTTTGTAAAAGGCAATTGATTCAAACTCTCTTCAATAACTAATCTGATCTAAAATATTTCAGTAAAAATCATAATTTCATTTCTTCACATAATAAATAAAAATTAGAAACTTTTAACAATCATATTAGATATTTTTTTAATATCTATATTAAATAGATAATTAGTAAACTATACAAAGTTCAGAGAACACTTTCAGCATAATGTATCATGTATGCTATGATAATAGCTACGTTTACATGCGCTTAGTCCGAAACCTGTACGATAAGTGTTTTTGTTTAACCTACAGGATAAACAAGGATACCTATTGTATAGATTGCAGACTAAGGGCACAGGTTTACAATGTAAACGTAGCCATTATGGAATCATAGTATAATTCGAACAGGGTATATTTTTAACAAGGCTATGTTAAAAAAATACAACGGTTGAGTAAACACTTGCTGCTATGTAATATATTTATTATTACGCTTGTTAATATATTCTTCTACATTTATCATATAGATTTAAAAGTCTACTTTAATCACAGACAAAATTACTGAACATTCTCTTATTTGTTATATTTTTTTAACTTAGCCAGTATAAGCAGTATTACAAGATCAAACGTATCTTACCAAACGATCAGCATAGAATTTGAAATCACTCCTCGTAGTATTCCTATAAAACAAGATCTATTAATGAACAGCTCCTAGTTATTTTCAATAATCAATATATCTACACAAAAATTTAATATTTTATAAATCTCTAAATATATTATTATATATACATGTCTATACATACTGGCATACAAACGAATAACTTGATAAATATTTATAATTCTTTTGAATGACAATTTTGTGATTTTGAAATTATATAGACTAGAGATTCAAGAAAAAATTAAATAGATAAAATATATCTATTTATCTCAATATAAAATATTTGTACTTATGATTACGATTTAAAGCGAACATATTTAATGAAAAGATACTTACTTATCCCGCAAAATGGTTTGCAACTCTTTCACCTGGTTGTTGCAAGGTAAAATTTTTAGGTTAGTACCATATTCATCGATCTCGTGATTATCATTCTGCAACTTCACCGTAGTGTCCGCGCTTCCCATGACGAATACAGACGAATGCGTTGCACCACGTGTCGCCGACAATACAATTGTAAATGATTGTAATAACGACTGATAATAAATTATGATTAGCCCGGTTTATTTTATCTAGCCATAATCGCTATTGTCAGTAAATGAGCAAACCTAGCTTAGACGTCTAACCGTCTAACGTCTACAAGTACGTTCAGTTTCCACGCTCACACGCTGTAAGCTGTAAGCATCAGTTTGTCCTTATTATCTATGGCTGCGTTCAGCAGAACGGTTGTTTTGCAACTGTTGGAAGTTTCCTTCGCGCTAATTGGATCATACTTTTAGATCTAGAAGAATGGTCCTATCTCAGCAGACAATTATAAAACGGTTGCAAAACTGTTGAGTCTGCTGAACGCAGCCAATCAGATCTTATATTTAAGACCGTCTTAAGTTCAGCCTTGAGATGTCATGAACCAATCAAAGGACCGCATTAGCATCTTAAGACATTACTTAAGACAGTCTTGAAATAAGAACCGACTATGAATACCGGCCTAAGCTCGGATCTACAATAAGCTACAATAGGTGTTTTAAGCCTTAAATTATAAGAAATTGACCAATTACAGTCAAATCCGAGGGGAATAATCGACTGTGATTCGCCCATTTCTTATGGCTTAAAACCCTATTGTAGATCC